>NC_068307.1:8578645-8881666 GCF_025860055.1 Xyrauchen texanus
TACTAACTTATCTGATTTCAGGAAAACATCTGGAAAGATCTCTCTCCTCAAGTTCGGTCTTGATAGTTTCAGTTCCTGAATACTTTTCATTAGCTCTTTGGTCTTCTGTCTCAACTCCATTATCTCCTTTAAAGTAGATTAAATCAGATTTATACAAAAATGTAGACCAAGAAAAACAATTAACCTTTTGGTTGGCAGAATGGAAAGCAAGACTTTGATTTATAAATAAATTAATGAATTCTACTTATCACCTTTCTGTACATGTGAATCTCCTCCCTTATTGTGTGGTTATGAGAGGCCATCAGTTTGACAATGGGTGGGATGAGAGATTCATGTTTCTGAAAACCAAACCATAAATAGAAGGTTTTGAATGCTCCTACATTCAAGTATTATTCAAATGAATCAACAAACAGACAAATTAAGCTTTAAAGTGCTGATTACCTCAGCAATGGCAGACAGTACAGCCTGCTCTCTTTGGCGTTGACATCTCTCCAAATTTGCCCTATCTTTTTTAAACAGCAAAGTCACATCCTCCTGTTCAACCTGAGAATTACAAGAGGAGAAAATAAATTGAACATTAAAGTGGTCTAAAGAGAGCTGGGACCACATGAGGTGGCCACATGTCTTTTTAATAAATAAAGGATTTTCTGAGATTTACCAGGATTAACTTCAACTCTTTTCCTATCTATCGGCATACATTTCAGCTTTCGTTTGAAACACATAATATAATGTTTTATTCATTTTACAAAAAACCTAACAGTAAACATTTATTTTGCAGCATTTATTAATTTCAACATATAATAATACATTCTTAAAATTAAAAGTTGTATACGTTAACATTATTCATCAACTAACTTTTTTTTTTATAAATTAACATTAACAAAGATTAATAAATGCTAAATACACTCAAAAACTAATTTAGTCTATGATTTTTACATTTCAAATTTAATTATGCAATTTCTAACAAAATTAAATTAATACAAATAGTTATATATATAAATAATATTTTGTTAAAGACTACTCAATTCAATTTGATGGAATTTTTATATGAAATTGAAATGCATAAATCTTAAAAAACAAATTGTTTTTGAGTGTATATAGTGCATGTCTATATGTTAGTGTATGGCTTTCACTGACATAAAAAAGTAATATTGGACTTGTACATATATATGCATCATATAGTTTAAAATACTACAGAAATGGCCATTTTCATATACAGTATATAACATACTGTATATTTTCACAAATAATAGAGGAAATGTAAAATATGGGCATACATATACATGCCCAAATACAGTATACAAACTATAATTGTATATACTGTATTTCTATTTAAATGGCCATATACACTCACTCAGCACTTAATTAGGAACACCTGTACACCTACTTCTTCATGTGATTATCTAATCAGCCAATCGTGTGGCAGCAGTGCAATGCATAAAATCATGCAGATATAGATCAGAAGCTTCAGTTAATGTTCACATCAACCATTAGAATGGGAAAAATGTGATCTCAGTGATTTCGACTGTGGCATGTTTGATGGAGCCAGATGAACTGGTCTGAGTATTTCTGTAACTGATTTTCATGCACAAAAGTCTCAAGAGTTCACACAGAATGGTACCAAAAACAAGAAACATCCAGTGAGTGGCATAGATGGAAACACCTCGTTGATAAGAAAGGTTAACAGAGAATGGCCAAATTGGTTCGAGCTGACAGAAAGGCTGCAGTAACTCGGATAACCACTCTGCACAATTGCAGTGGGCATCTCAGAATGCACAACACGTCGAAACCTTGAGGCAGATGGGCTACAACAGCAGAAGACCACATCTGGCATTTTATAGGACCCTTTATGTGTTCCTAATAAAGTGCTCAGTGAGTGTATATAAGATTTCTGTATGGGTTACCTGCTGGTTCTCCCTCAGTTTATTCAGCTCACTTTCCATGTCTAAAATTTGCAAGGCCTTGACTGGGTACTCCATATCTTTGTCTTTATGTGTTCCTAATAAAGTGCTCAGTGAGTGTATATAAGATTTCTGTATGGGTTACCTGCTGGTTCTCCCTCAGTTTATTCAGCTCACTTTCCATGTCTAAAATTTGCAAGGCCTTGACTGGGTACTCCATATCTTTGTAAGTCTTCAGAGTGTGTAGCTCTTTCTTTGCCTTCACCACCTTTGATGTCACAATATCCAATTGCTCCTGCAAATCTGCGTTAACAGAAGATACAACAGCCAACTGGAATTCCTTGTTTTCTTACTACCATTAATGAACAGCGAGCTGTGGCAGCTATAATTTGCATTAAAAAAATTAAATCCTGATCAAGAGGTCAAACGTGGTTAATGAACAGTATGTATAAACTAACCGTCGAGATGTTTCTGTGATGCTTCCTGTATATCTGTCAGCTCTGCATTGATAGTTGTAATCTGACTGCCACTCCATTGTTTAAAGAATGCCATTGATCTCTATAAAAGAACATGAGATACATTTCACTGGTTAGGGGTTCTCAATTATTTGTGAAATGTATGTGTTCGGTGCTCTTTGCATAAAGTGGGGTCTAAAAATCTTGAGACCAATAGTGAAAATGCTTTTATTGAGCTTTTTTATTACAATTTATATTATATTGGTTGGCAGCGAGCCCCTCCCCGCTCGCAGTCGGCAGTCTCAGACCCCACTGCGTTTCAGCGGCTGGTAGGGGACTCCTCCGCCTCTGGCAGCGGCCCTGACCACTCCTGGCAGTCGGTTAGGAGCCCCTTCTCCCCTCGCGGTTGGAGGCCGTCGTCCGCTTCCAGGCGGCCGGGCTCCTCGTCCCCCGGCAGATGGCCGGGGCTGCTCTGTTGGGGTGGACGGTAGTGGCGAGAACTCTACTACGGCGTATCCCTCCTTCCCGGATTTCGGCACCAGTGTAAAGAAGTCAATGGAAAGGAGGAGGCGAGAACCGGCTTTTCAAAATAAATAATAGTTTAATATAAAACTTAAACAGAAGACAAACACACACATGACGGACATGTCCGTAAACGATCTCTCTCTCCTGCACAATCCTCCGCAGTCGGCCTTTATCCCTCTCGGAGGCTTAATTAGCCTGATAAGGGACCGGGTGTGTATAATCACGACCCGGCCCCGCCCTCTGCCCTGCCACAGTGTGCTTGAAAAAATTGCCTTCATGTCACAAAATTGCAAACATTTCATTAGTGACCTAGAAACTGAGCAAAATCTGAAATATTTTTACATTTTGTATCATAACCTTTCTTTGTCTTACATTTTTAAGTGGTCTTAGATTTTGTACCCCACTGTAAAGTCATTTGTCTCACCCCCATTTGTACTTGCTGGATGAGCAGTTCTTTAGCTCTGGAGAATGAGCTTCTCTCTGTATCAATGATGGTCTTGGCTATCTGCAGGTTCCTCTCTTTAAGATGTTCACAGTGCTCCTCTAGGACTTTTATGGCTTCTTTTGTGGATGTGATGAGTAACTACAACACAGATTGCAGTGGAATTCAAGACATGGTAACAGCACCTTTCCAAAGTCGAGTGAATGTGAAAGTCTAGTTTCTTGTTTTACAGTAAAAAACCTTCAGTGCTTTGACATTGTCCTTAGTATGTTCCTGTTCCACTTTTACAGTTGTTCTCCTTCTAGAGAGTTTAGGTAATGTTGTGGAATCAATGTGGACAGTTTTCCATTGAGATGTTCCTGTATGGAGATCATAAAGTAGGGATTACAGTTTCATGCAAAAAAGCCACAGAGTTTGAGTGACTGCACTAACATATGTTTAACAGCATTACTTTGATGCTATGTTTATGTCTTACCTGATGTTACAGTTGGAAATTGTCTGATTACAGTAGTTCCACTGTCTTGCTTAGATGCCCAGGGTTGATGCTTCTGTTTTGACCTTCGCTCCCATTTGCTGTAATCCTTAAACATAAATGGTTCATTTACAAATGAAGTTGTCTAAGATAATAGAAATCTTTTAAAAATCTAATTTAAAAAAAATTAAAAAAACATGTGTCTAGTTTGTAGAAAGGTAATATTTGTGACCATGTTGGTTTCATACATTTCTGAAATACATTTATAGCATTTTATAAATGCATATAAAATAACATGGCAAATTTTGGTGACCACCTCTTCAAGCTTCAAAATAACACTAAATATAATTGTAGTTGAAGAATTGATGCATTTCTATGCCAAGCCTTATTTTTTTTTCATGCAAATCATGCATTGTGTCCTAACCGAGTTTTTGTCCCATTCAGCTTAGACAAGCGACTGTACCTATAAATCGCTTGTTTTCTATTTTCGGCATCGTGTGGGAAACTCTGTCTGCTGTGAACTGTCATTGGTCCAAAAACTTTTTAAAAAAATAAGGCTGGGCATAGAAATGCATCAATTCTTCAACAACACACCTTTTTTTTTTTTAGGAAGTTCTGTTCTGTTTTGAGTGCAGCTGTGTTGTGTTCTGTTTTCACTATTGCTGTGTTGCACCTGTTTTTGGATAAACAAGCAAGTTTTAACTTGAATGCCCCAATGTATTGAGGGGGATGTGTGAACTGTTGCTCTCATGCCCTATCATGAACGTGCACAGGAGATCAACAGTCAAAATGTTCACTAAATAATACATTCGATTTTGGGTTGTTTCTCACCAAACCTTATTGTATACTTTCATAACAATCACGAGTCTCATAGAATAATTTATTAGACTTCTGAATGATACTTTTGCGTTCTTTTGAAGCTTGAAGAGGTAGTCACCATAAATTTCCATTGGGTTATAACAACACAGGGGTGAGTAAACAATGACTGAATTTTTATATTTTGGTGAAATGCACTTTTAAGTAGTTGTTGTTGTTTTCTTGTGTGTTTGCGAGCATTTTTGAATTTTACTTTAATAGATCCGGACAATAAAAAAAGTACGTCACGTCACTTATCAACCTGCAACTGTAACACTTGCAAAAAAAAAAAAGAACAATATTCATTCATGGAAGAAAATTTAAGTCAACCTTACAATCTATTTATATAAAAACAAATCAATCATAAACACAATGAATCATACCACTGGATAAAAGTTGAACATCTCTTGACGTAAACTCATAATGTCGTTTTTTTTCCCCCTCTCAAAACAAAAAATGTCCCTCCGTTCCAAAATACAGAGTTCAAGTTTGTCATGGCAACCGGAGGCGCGCGTCTGTAAACACTAATCTGCTGCCATCTAGTGGACATGTTGAGCATGCGCGGCAACGAATGAAACAACTTCACTGTTTTCTGCTAAAATGTACTATTTGCCATGCTTAACTAAAGATATCTATAATTAATTTCTAAACGTATATTATGTAATATCTATAAAAAGTTACTGGGATTGTATCAAAATGAACGAAAAAAGAATCCATTGCAAAATATTACATTCAATATATACTTTTATTGTTATTGTTGCATTGTAGTTTTTACAGAAGAGAGCAGGCTATACAAAAAGTTCCTGATTCAGTGGCAATGTACAACCCAAACAGAAAATATAAGACAGCATAAATAGCATAGAGGAATGATATACAGTATATCATACTTTATTATCAAAATATTAACATTTAGAATTATATTAATTTGTACGATGAAAGAAAATACTGTGCAACATTTTAAAACATTTAAATTTCCCACATTATAAGCTCTTATTATATTGTTATTATGAATATACATTTACAGGCTCTGAATGAAAAAAATACAAACAAAACTAAAAAACAAAAATTAAGAAGTATATTGAAGAGTCAGTTTTTGACCCATTGTTTTTAAATTTGTTGCTATGGCATCATTGAACAGAATAATTCCAGAATTACAACAAATAATACAATATCATAACCCTGAAGTAACTGAAAACATGTCAAATATATTTTTTACATACATGGATGTTCTATAGTTACACGTACAAGTATGAGCAATTGAAAAAGTAATCATGGCAGCTGCAGATTTTTCTGGATGAGGTTTTGATTAACAGTAACAGTGCTGATGTCATCACTCTGTGTTGTTATTGATGTCCATGCTGCTGACAAGCTCTGTGACGAGTGCCTGAAGTGTCTCTGAGCGCATTTTGCTCACCTCCAGCACGGCTTCATGATTGACAGTCTCATTGTCCTCGTAGCTTTTCACCACTTTGTTAGTGATGAGGGAAAGACCAAAGACTCTCATGCCACAGTGACTGGCAACCAGCACTTCTGGTGCAGTACTCATACCTTTAAATGCAAATTATTGTATAATTAATTCTGGTTATCCCCCAATATTACTCCTTTTTTTGAAGGACAGTTGACCAAAAAAATGAAAATTCTAACATGTTCTTTTGTGTTCCACTGAAGAAAGACAGTCATACAGGTTTTTAACAACATGATGGTGAGTAAATGATAACATAATTTTTTTTTTTTGGATAAACTATCCCTTTAAATCTAAAAGTGTTGCAGTAAGTCATAGCTAAATTACTACTTGAGCTGCTTGATAAAAATCATGTTAAAGCAAACTAGGATACTGTTTGTATTGCAATGATCTTTCAAAATGAGATGTAATGCTCACCAACTGCATCCACCCCTAGTCTGTGCAAAAGGCAGGCTTCAGCTATGCTCTCAAAGTTGGGCCCTCCTACCATGCAATACACGCCCTCTCGGACATACTGGGAGACGCCCATGCTCTTACAGATGTCAAAAGCCATCTTCCGCAGGCCTTTGTCATAGACCCCAGACATAGGAGGAAACCGAGGACCAAACCTTGGAAGCAACGAACAGAAAATTACGTTCATTGTACTGGTTATTCTATTAATGTATGGTGTTACCCACAGACTCATTGCAACAGCACCACCCACTTACATACATAACAGCCTTAAAATTGTTGTTAATATTCATACCACTCACATCTAATTTTTTCCTCAGACATACCCCTATATAACTATATATAAAAATATGTATTTTATTTTACTACTTATTCTTTAAATAATTTCTTTTATTTTAAATGTTTAATTTAAATGGAGCTGTAGTACAATACATTTCATTGTTATTAAGAATGAGCTTTTTACTTTGAAATACATGTATGCTCACATTATAGGGATAGTTCACCCAAAAATGACAATTTCCTCATTTACTCACCCAAAAATGAAAATTCTCTCATGATTTACTCCATCTCATATGTGTACGACTTTCTTCTGCTGAACACAAATGACATTTTTTTTGAAGAATATTTCCGCTTTGTAGGTCCTCACAATGCAAGTGAACATGTACCAAAATGTTTAAGCTCCAAAATGCACATAAAGGCAGCATAACAGTAAATCCATTTGGCTCTAGTGGTTAAATCCATACCTTCAGAAGTGATATGATACATGTGGGTAAGAAACAGATCAATATTCAAGTCCTTTTTTACTTTAAATCTCCACTTTTACTTTCACATTCTTATTCTTTTTTTTCTCTTTTTTTTTAAAATTTGAATTCTTTGTCCTTAATGCCACCTATTGGGCACAGTGGAGAATTTATTGTAAAACTTAAATTTTGATCTGTTTCTCACCCACACTTATCATATCCCTTCTGAAGGTATGGATTTAACCACTAGAGCCAAATGGATTTACTGTTATGCTGCCTTTATGTGCATTTTGGAGCTTCAACATTTTGGTACATGTTCACTTGCATTGTGAGGACCTACAAAGCGGAAATATTCTTCAAAAAAAATGTCATTTGTGTTCAGCAGAGGAAAGTCGTACACATATGAGATGGAGTAAATCATGAGAGAATTTTCATTTTTGGGTGAATTATTCCTGTAAGGCTTTCCTGTAGATTGATACTCACTTATCATTATTAGGTCCATTCAGTGGATTCAGTCCAGCGAGTCCAGGAAAGTTTATATGGTCACGGATGATCATAATATCACCGCAGCTATAATTGTCTGCTAAAGATCCAGCAGCATTAGTGACAATCAAGGTGTCGACGCCCAGAAGCTTAAACACTCTTACTGGAAAAGTTACCTGAGGAACACAAACAGAAAATCAGGGCAAATTCTGTAGTAATCTGTTAATCCATTTTAAAACAAACAGCACTTACATTGTTATAAACTTCATAAGCTTGCTGCTGAACTGTACAGGCGTATTGCCAAAAAGCTATGTTAGTCTAACCCTTATGTAAACCAAACAAAAGATTCACTGACTGGTAACTTGTGCTCTGGCATTACAGCATGTGATTTAGATCAGGACGATCAGGAGTGAATGCATTCTTCCAGTTTTGGCATCCAAAATGTAAATAGAATTCCCTTCTTCTATCATCACATTATATGTACTCTTGGAATGTAATGTAATTCTATTATGACATGTGATGAAACTGCCAATATTTTTTTCTTGAAGTTATATTTCAGGATCAATACAAGTTTAGTTCATTCAACAGCATTTGTGGTAGAATATTGATAACCACCAAAAACATTTTTGACTCAACACCCCTTTTCATAAAAAAAGAAGAAGCAAAGGTCGAGGTTACAGAGAGACACTCACAATGGAAGTGAATAGGGCCAATGTTTGTAGGGTTTAAAAAGCAGAAATGTGAAGCTTATAATTGTATAAAAACATTTACATTAATTATTCTGTTAAACTCATAGTAGTGTTGAGCTGTAAAGTTTTTACTGTTGTTTTGGCTATACTTCTGAAATAGTGAGAATTTTAACGTTCATGGATTGGCCCCATTCACTTCCATTGTAAGTGCCTCACTGTATCCCAAATAATGCTGTTTTTAAAGAAAATGGGACACAAGTCAAAATAATTTTTTGTGGTAATGAACTTTGAACTTAACTTGTATTGAACCCAGATCATTCCTTTAAAGGGATAGTTCACCCAAAAATGAAAATTCTGTCACCATTTACTCCATGGATTATTCCAAACCCATATGACTTTCTTTCCATTGTGGAAAACTAAAAGAGATGTTAGGCAGAATGACAGCCTCAGTCACTATTCACATTCATTGCATCTTTTATCTACAGTATACAATTAAAGTGAATGGTGACTGAGGCTGTCATTCTGCCTAACATCTTTTTTTATGTTCCTATGGGTTTGGAACAACATAAGGGTGAGTAAATGACAGAACTTTAATTTTTGGGAGAACTATCCCTTTAATACAACATTCAAATGTCAAGAATGATACATAATAATCAAAGTGAATTGAAGTGAAAACATCTTATTGCCTAATTCATGTGAAAGATGCAGGGCACATCGTTGGTTTTACAAACCTTGCACAGCGAATGTCCCTCATACATGTGGAATCGGCCCTGCATGCACACGCAAGTCTTCCCTTTAAGCTCCCCGAAAACCAGCCTTCCAGCATGGCCCTTCACTGTTTACATACACGTACAAACATACAGTCAGGACATATACAAGCCTCACTACATGTTACATAACAGCAGTTCTGAAATAATCATATTATTATGTTCAGTTACAATGGCAAATTTTAGAGTTGCAAGGTCTGACGTGTGTCACCTGTGCTTTGAGGAAAGCCAGGGATGTCAGAGTATTTGAATGAGTCTTGGCACTTGATTGCATCTGCCAGCATGCCAAGTCCAGATCCACAGATGATGGCCACTTTTGGTCTGTGTTGTGTCTGGGACAGAAGCCAGTCTGCAGTTCTCTGGTAGTCTTCATGGCTGTTGATGAAAAAAACTTCTTTATTAAACTTAAAGTCAGACTCACTATCTATATTCATGACAGGTAATTGTGGAATTTAGTGCATCAATTACTAAAAAAAAAGAGAGACTGCTGTGTATAATCCTATCCGATATGACTGCGACACATTCATTTGAAGCACATTGTGGACAATCTTTTTAAAAATGCAATAGTACCATTTTGAAATAACCCTTACACTATTTTATTACTATTGTGATGTTAAAGAGATAGTTCACACTGTGCTAGTTAATGCTGGTATGATTGATTTAAAAAACATATTTATTTGCTTACGCAATAAGAGAATTGCTCAAAGAGAAATTTCATACTGTTAAAATGAAAACAAATGCTCATTGCTCATTTTAAGAACCATTTATAGAACAACAGTCTGAAAAAGAGCTAATATTTTAACCACAATTTATATTTTTGTAGCTTAAAACATTTTTTTCTTCATGCACACCCAAAATGTATAATCTCAACCTTAAGATGGAAAGAAAAACATAACTTACCAGATTTGATCTTTACTATGCATGGTTTGGTTGATGATGTGTTTGCCTTGAAGAAAGTTTAACACCGAAGACTATCAGTGTGATCCTGAACTTGAGCAGTGTGTGAATGAGAGCAGCTCTCGCCTGTTGATTTAAGTATACCCAATGCCTGACCTCACTAACACACACAAACACTCTGATTGGTTACAACTCAATGTTTCAGTTAGTCATGCCAAATGAAATGCCTTGTAATTTGTAGGTGTGTCGGAGATTTTTAAAAACTTTCAATCAGATTTGTGGGAAGTAAGCTTTTAAAGCCAACCTCATAAGATAATCTAGACCTGATATTCATAAAGAATTGTTACATAAAAATGTTGCGTGTGTAAGTCTGTAAAAAAATATGCATAAATCCATTATAATATGTCACTAGAGATTATATAAGATAACTAATCAAAATTAGACACTCATTTTCTGCAATACCTACTATATGTCTAAACTGCTATTAAAAATAATGAAGGATCTAAGATGTTCCTTAAAGTATGTTGCACCATAACATTTCCAATTGAAGCTGCCAATGTGGCGATCTTGAGTTCTGCCATAGCATCACAAACATGTGAAGCCCATTACCTGGGGTACAGTTTCCCCCCTAAATCCAAAGCACGGGACCAGAAAAATTCAATTTGTGTACCTCACAAGGTTTGTTTGATTGCAAGCAATTTTCTGTTTTTAGATCCAAATCCAAAGCCTTGTAAAACCATTTCAAATGCATAAATGCAGAAAAACTATAAACATAATGCATTGCACGCAATGGTTGACCCTGCTTCTGATTGGCTTACGTTGCCTTAGCATTGTGTAAATTTGTGGGATCATGGACCAATGTTGAAAAGTGGTGAAAGACTTTATACTCAAAAGTATAGATGTCAATATTTCGGAAAGACAACTCAAAATAACTGTAAATAAACAGAATAGATCCATCTCTACCGGTGATTCCATACCTGCTCTATTTTGACAGGATCTCCTAAATACATTTTCTGGTTTTCGTCTGAGTTGAACGTCTTGCTCAGATTCACCTCAAGCCTTCGTTACTAGTTCGAAAATGCCACTTATGAACTAGCAACGGAGGATAGCGAGGCTTAACTGGAGCACTTACTGGAGTAACAAGTTAGTGTGTGTGTGTGTGTATGTGTTCAAGCGAGAGAGAGACAGAGAGAGAAGGAGGGGGGTGAGTAACGTGGTGCTTTCCATTATAGCTATGTGAGGCTGATTAGGGCGAAATACATTGAAACATAAAAAGTTTCACATATTAAAATTTATTATGGATAATAGAAACTGTTATACTGATCAAGTCACTGGGGTGCAGCTCTATTTGTTGGTCATGACACAAGACTCAATGTTTGTGTGTGTGTGAGCATGAGGGTATGTATGTATGTGTGTGAGAATGTGTTAGTGCGGGGGAGATGAGGGAGCTTTTCAACCGAAATTTAAATAAATGTAGGATATTATAGACATTGTTTGTCACTCTTATCCGATTTACTTAACCAATGTCTTTGTTTTAATTGGTTATTTTGTTGTGGTAGCCTGAGGGCTCTTTAAAATAACTGAAATAATTTGGTGAAGTGATGCGATCAAGACCTGGGAGTCCTTCATAGCTGTGCGTTTACTTGAAAAATAATTGCAGAGAGAGAGAGAGAGACAGAGAGAGAGAAATACATCCACTGATCACTTTATTAGGAGCATAGTCTGATGTTGTAGACCGTCCGCCTCAAGGTTTGACATGCTGTGCATTCTGAGATGCTATTCTGCTCACTACAATTGTACAGAGTGGTTACCTGAGTTACCGTAGCCTTTCTGTCAGCTCTAACCAGTCTG
The DNA here is from genome assembly GCF_025860055.1 of Xyrauchen texanus. Taxonomy (NCBI): domain Eukaryota; kingdom Metazoa; phylum Chordata; class Actinopteri; order Cypriniformes; family Catostomidae; genus Xyrauchen; species Xyrauchen texanus. The sequence goes on from NC_068307.1 coordinate 8,590,635, forward strand.
ATCATTCTCTGTTGACCGCTCTCATTAACTAGGCGTTTCCATCTACAGAACTGCCACTCACTGGATGTTTTTTGTTTTTGGCACTATTCTGAGTAAACTCTAGAGATTGTTGTACTTGAAAATCCCCAGAGATCAGCAGTTACAGAAATACTCAAACCAGCCCGTCTGGCACAAACAATCATGACACATTCGAAATCACTGAGATCACATTTTTCCCCCATTCTGATGGTTGATGTGAACATTAACTGAAGCTCCTGTCCCTGACTAATTCCAGCAGTTTGAATTTTAGAACTGGCTCAATCCTGTAAATTTACTGTGGCAATTCCTACTAAAACTCCATCTATAGTAGAAACTCTTCTAAAGGAACATTCAGTCCTAGACTATAATATTTACATTTTTGCCATTGCTCTCTCACATACCAGCAGTCTGGCAATACAATTTGCTATCAGAGTAGATAGTTCTCAGAGCTGTGAAAACCTTTTGTCCCAAGTAAACGTGGTCAAACTTGCATACCGGGTCAAACCTAACTGGGCTCATGTGAGGTATACAATGTAATCAGAGAGGAAGACAGATAGACAGATACAGAGAGAGAGAGAGAGAGAGAGAGAGAGAGAGAGAGACAGTCTTTCTCTTGCTCCATCTGCTCAGAAGTAATCAGTGGCATATGAGGCACATGTGATTTCACCCACTGGAATCTAATTGCCCAGTTCTGTAATTATTAATGTATTCTATGCAATAAACACAATTTTATTTATTTTTATTTAGTATTTTAATTTTTTTTATATAGAAAAGTATCATCTTAACTTAAATGTCATATTAATGCATCCTAAATGGGTAAAACATGGAAAAGAAGTCATCAGAGCCTGTGTTTTCTACTAAAATAAATGCACTGTGCTTTGGAACGTGCCTTGCATTTCGTATGCGCGAGGCATTTCACGTGCTCCACAATACTCACTCTATGTGCTCAAAATGGGTTGGTCATGGGAGGTGTGCAGTAATTGGAGTTTAGTGTATCTTCTGGGAAACTTGTGACTTGTGGAGTCCTTATCCTAACCCTGACCTTTCTTCTCTTTTCATTCATTGTATCTAAGCTGCTTTTATGAGCCGAGATGGCAGGAAAATTTTAGAATATATAACAATACCACACAGATTAAGTGTTTTTTTATGCACTGTTAAAAAATGTGATAAAAACAAAAAAAATATTAACTAGACTTCATTAGGTTGAAATGAACAATGCCATTTTAAGGGTCAAACTGATTACACTGTAAATTTGGTGACAGGAGGTCACAAGTTCTGCTGATGAAATCGGTCTGAGCTTACAGAAATTGTAATCAGTGCCCCCCAATGGCCAGAGTTCGAAGTGTTGTTGGACATATGTGCATTGCGTCAATGCATGAAATGTCCACAGAGTGGCGCAAAAGTTATTTGAATGGTAAATGATGCAGTACGGTCAACAGGAATGCATATTTTATTTAGCTGATGGGTGATGGTGCTTGTCAGTAATTCAGCAGAATGGGGTTGATTTTGGGGTACATGAACAATCGGAAGCAGCATGTGAACTTCCCATGTGATTATGTTGCAAGGTAGTTCCTTAATATAACAAAGCTTTTTACTTCACTTTAAAATCTGACATAGGAAACTCACTTTCCAGTAAGCAGTACATTATGAGATTACTATTGTACATTACATCTGTAATATTATAGTGTTGAGCAGTGCTTTAGTCTATCACTGTAATGTCTAGACTGTAAAAAATATATATATATATATATTTCAGGTAACCTAAAAGTGTGCTTAATGTGGTAACAACTACATTATCTGGTTTTATTCAAGTTAAAAATATGTTATTTAATATTACTTAATAATACAGCTGGGATACATTAGGTCAAATCAAATAAAGTCATTTTAAAGGGTCAGGTAGAGCCTGCCCCTTAATGGAAATTACAGCACGTTTTAAGTTTTTATTGCTCATGTTTAGGGCTGGGACAAATATGTCGATGCAAAATAATTCGTGTCGATTCGTCAGACCCAAAACAAAGATGGCGGCGCCGGCGAGTAGTAGCAACACGAGTGGCTCCTCAGACTATCAGAAGTGCAAGGCGGCATGCACTCGTTCCTCTAAAGTATGGGAATTCTTTAATTTAAAAGGAAACAATTCCGTGATATGTCGTCTTTGCAAAATGGAGATGGCCTTCCATTCTAGCACCACGGCAATGCACCAGCATCTGAAGAGGCGCCACCCAGTTGCAGCTGCAGATGACAGAGCACCGTAAGTTTTTTTTCAACTCCCCACTTTGCACTCGATGTTGGAGTAGGCTATAATACGTTGTCGACACCTAAAGTTTTCAGCTATAGCTATTAATAATGCGCTTATAGCTATGAATGTCGTGAAAAATACATAGAGGACACTGACAACGCGCTGACAGACAGGACCAAGCAGGTAACATTTAATAAAGTCTCAACTTTCAAATTTGGTCATTCAAAGAAAATTAAACCATAAATAGGCCTACTATTTTGTGGCTCTTTAATGTGTCGTGACAGATTGCCTCAGTTAAAGCTGCTCGTGAACCGATCAAATTTTCCTTGGTTAATTTATAGCATCAAATAGGCTAAACATGAAAGGGTAACTAAACCCCTGCTCAGAGTCTGACTCCACCCACTAGCAATATTTGAAAAATGCTCGAAAAGTGGGAAGACCCCAGCAGGGCTAGAGGGGACGAACCGAGGGTGGAGCTGAGCAGGGGGCACCTGAGACCCGTAGTGACAGATTAATTGACAGCTGCTGTCAGACTCTAAAATGGAGAGTGACTGGAGTGACGCAAGTAGCTTTGCCACGGAGCGGTCTTTTGAAGTCGAGGACCTTTCTCCCCCACCTTCACCTGAAGTGGAGGAGGGTGAATTGTCTGTGGACACAGGGCCGGAGCCATATCAATTCGAGCCGCTGGCTCAAACTGCGGTTTTAACTCCCTGTTGAGCATCCGAGTGCGCATTCACCTTCACTCGCGTGCAGGAAAAACAAACGAAACGCTGTTCAGTGATGTTTATCCTTTTAGCAGGATTTTTATTTAGCAAGCTTCACTTGAACATAACATCAGTTAGCTGTTCTCTCAACTTAGAAGAATGTGACGTAAAGCGTAACGTCATGTACAAAACCGTATACCTCCAAATAAAACTATACAGGTAGTCAATACCGTAAACCAAATCAAATCAAATCAAATCACTGTATTGTCACACTACCATGTACACAAGTGCAACAGTAGGTGAAATTCTTGTGTGCAGTTCCGAGCAACATAGCAGCCATGACAGTGACGAGACATATACCAGTTACAATAAACAACATACTTACACAACACAATTTGCATATCAAATGTACACATACTTACACAAAACAATAATTATATACAATACACACAATATAGAATACACAATATACAATACAATAAGTAAGGAGTATATGAAATATTTATATATATAATGTATATGTATATGTAGTAGTATATTGAGGAGAATATGTTGACAGTCCAGTGTGAGATTATAGATTAATAAAGTGCAGTGCTAATTCAAGTGTTCAACAGTCTGATTGCTTGGGGGAAAAAGCTATCATGTAGTCGGCTGGTGCGGGTCCTGATGCTGCGATACCGCCTGCCTGATGGTAGCAGTGAGAACAGACCATGACTCGGGTGGCTGGAGTCTCTGATGATCCTCCGAGCTTTTTTCACACACCGCCTAGTGTATATGTCCTGGAGGGAGGGAAGCTCACCTCCGATGATGTTCCTGGCAGTTTGCACCACCCTTTGCAGGGCTTTGCAGTTGTGGGCGGTGCTATTGCCGTACCAGGCGGTGATGCAGCCAGTCAGGATGCTCTCTACGGTGCTGGTGTAGAACCGTGTGAGGATGTGGTGGTTCATTCCAAACTTCCTCAGCCGTCTCAGGAAGAAGAGGCGCTGGTGAGCCTTCTTCACAACGGCCTCAGTGTGGATGGACCATGTGAGTTCCTCAGTAATGTGGACACCGAGGAACTTGAAGCTGCTGACTCTCTCCACCGGTGCTCCATTGATGGTGATGGGGCTGTGTTCTCCGTCTTTCTTCCTGAAGTCCACAACAAGCTCCTTGGTTTTACTGACGTTGAGGGAGAGGTTGTGCTCTTGACACCAGCGTGTCAGAGTGTGCACCTCCTCTCTGTAGGCTCTTTCATCATTGTCAGTGATCAGACCTACCACCGTCGTATCGTCAGCAAACTTATTGATGGTATTGGAGCTATGTGTTGCCACACAGTCATGTGTGTACAGGGAATACAGGAGTGGGCTGAGAACACAGCCCTGCGGGGCTCCAGTGTTGAGGGTCAGTGATGAGGAGGTGTTGCTGCCCATTCTAACCACCTGACGTCTGCCTGACAGGAAATCCAGGATCCAGCTGCACAGCGAGCTGTTTAAGCCCAGAGCCCGGAGTTTCTCATCAAGCTTGGAGGGCACTATGGTGTTGAATGCTGAGCTGTAGTCTACAAACAGCATTCTCACATATGTGTTCCTTTTTTCCAGATGGGAGAGAGCAGTGTGTATTGTAGATGCAATGGCATCATCGGTGGAGCGGTTGTTGCGGTAGGCAAACTGCAATGGGTCCAAAGAGGGGGGCAGAACAGAGCAGATGTAATCTCTGATTAACCTCCCGAAGCATTTGCAGATGATGGGGGTCAGCGCAACAGGACGCCAGTCATTTAAGCAAGTGATTGTGGCTTGCTTCGGTACAGGCACAATGGTTGATGTTTTGAAGCATGTGGGGACTACAGACAGGGAGAGGGACAGATTGAAAATGTCCGTAAAAACACCAGCCAGTTGATTCGCGCACGCTCTGATGACGCGGCCCGGAATGCCGTCTGGACCCGCAGCTTTATGGATGTCGGAAGGATCGGGTTACATCCACAACAGAGACGGAGAGTGAACCAACCTCTGTAGCGTCAGCCGCGAATACTCTCTCCGCGAGGGCGGTGTTATTGTCCTCAAAACGAGCATAAAATTTATTACGTTTGTCCGGGAGAGATGCAGCGGTGTTCATGGCGGAAGCTTTATTCCGTTTGTAGTCCGTGATTGTGTTAATTCCCTGCCACATACTTCTAGAGTCAGTGGTGTTGAACTGACCTTCAAGCTTGTGCCTGTACTGGCGTTTGGCTGTACTGATAGTGTTACGGAGGGCATAACTGGCTTGTTTACGCTCCTCCGTGTTAGAAGAATTAAAAGCGGAGGACCGCGCAGTGAGTGCCGCGCGATCATCGGCGTTAACCCATGGTGCTTTTGGAAATAAAGCTCCATTGCGTTGGAGAAGCAATCCCGCGTAAAATGCAGTTTGCACACTCCTCCAGCTCTAGGCGGGAACTCGCGGTCTTCCAGGCCAAGGACATGCAACCACTGGCACCTAATTTCCAAGTCTGCTGGAAAGCTATACAGTCCAGCAGTGCTGTTGCAACCAGAAACACTACACCTATAATAATAATAATAATAATTAATAATTAATAATAATAATAATTATTATTAATTATTATCACTACACCTACGTACCATCCTGACCACTGTACTAAATACAGATAATCTACGCTAACTTGAAGCTATTAATAGCTAAATAGATGCTAAAATACTCTATCCTGATCGTTTTCAATACTCGCAATTCCAACTCCTGACTCGCTACAGTGGTTTTGACGAAACGAGATGGTTTTTATACTGCCATGGGCGTGGTAGCTCGTACCAAGGGCGTGGTGAGCTGGAACCTGCTTACGTCAGCTGTCACCGGTTACATCACGAAGTACCGCAAACAGCCAATAGGAAAATTCAACTGCAGTAGCCACCGTTCAACCTGAAGAGGGCAGCACTCAGACGTTTTTACACCATATATTGTAGAATTAAAACAATTTATACACAAATGTCAAAAAATTACTTGAATCAATGACCAGTACTAATAAAGCCCCATTCTTACTGATCATTAACTAAAAAAAGTTGGTTTAGGGTTTAGTTACCCTTGAATGTAGCCTACATCAGAAGGACTGTTGTTTTAACCGTGGAAAGATGTCCGTACAGTAGCCTACAATCCATTATTCAAATTCAAATCCACCGACGTTAATCTTCTCTCTCCTGACTACTTTGTCGGACAAAAATGGCGTATTATGATTGATTGAACACATCGCCAGTCCATCAAACTCTCGGCAAATGTTTTTTTTTTTTTTACATTTTATACACCCCCACCCCCTTTGAAACCGGTATTACCGGTGTTGTCACAAGTCGATTAATCGAATCGAAATCGAATCGGACTGGAAAAAAAATGAATCGTTAGATTAATCGATGCATCGAAAAAATAAATCGCTAGATTAATCGTTTAAAAAATAAACGTTTATCCCAGCCCTACTCATGTTTATATAAAAAATATCAAATCTGTTTTAGTTTTATCTGTTGCCGTTTCTTTTGTTTGTTAAATCAATCAAATTATCAGTTTGAAATAATATCTTAAAGAAATATAATGGTTTCAATACAAGTTAAGCTCAATTGACAGCATGTGTGGCTTAATGTTGATTTCCACAAATAAATATTTTGACTCGTCCCTAAATTATGGTTACAGTGAGGCACTTTGTCAAGACTCTATTTGTATCCCCATCATCTGCCATCACCCATTCTAACTCTCCCTCATTCTAATAGTTTCAGTGAACTCAGTATCACTTGCACCCAGTTGTGTAGTAGTGGCTGTAGAGGTGGGCATACTGTGAATTTATTGAGGATTTTATAGAGAATAAATAAATATCTATGTCAGTTCTATCTAACTGTTCTATTAATTAACAGCAAAACAGGCAATACAAACATAACCTTATACAAAATAAACTGTTAAGCATTGCATAGGTAATGACTGAGGGTAGTAATGTTCACGTTACCATTTATCTAATATTACTTCTTATATCTTATCTTATTAGGCTATTTGTTTTATTTGTGTACAAAAATGTTCTGTGTATAGTGAAATAGCTTTCCTATTAAGAAAAATAAATTAAGATGATTTGATATCACCAGTGACCTCCGCTCATCTCATGCCAGCAGAAAGGAGGAGACAAAAAAATCACCTGTGACTTTATTGTGGAGTGGCGGATCACCTGATGCCTTCTTGCCCTGTCCGACCACCGAGAGTGAGGGTGAGTTCCATTCAGTGCACTACTGTCATAACTCGACCATTCCACCTGAATTTGTTGATTTCTACCTCTCAACAATCTCTTTATGTTAATGCATGCTTGGACTCAGGCTCAGCTGGGAACTTCATCTCCCAGTCCCTCGTCATCCACCTCAACATCCAGGATATCCATTGCTCCACACCATTACCCATCCACTCAGTAGAGGGGCAACCCATCGGAGATCACTCACCATACTGAACCCCCCACTCTCCAGGTTGGTGTGCTCCATCTTGAGAGGGCATCACTGCTGGTACTGGAATATTCCACCTCTGTATTACTATGCCTTGTACATCATGATCCAACCATCTCATTGTCTCAAAGGAAGCTGGTGGCCTGGAGCAATCATTAAAGCACTGCCTTTCCTTACCTGTTCACTCCCCACACACTGAAGTTGTTATCCAGTCCCAACATCATCAGCAACACCAACCTTCCATCTGAGCATGAAGTGTTCTGAGATGTGTTCAATCCCCAGAATGCTTCTCAACTTACTCCACATTGACTCTGGGAGTGCCATCAATCTGCTACCTGGAGCTCCTCTTCCCCAGGAACGGATCTATCTGCAGTCACTACCTGAACAGCAAGCGATGGAGGAGTACGTTGACAAGGCTCTGTGGTAAGGCTATATTAATCCTTCTACCTCAACAGCTGCTTCCAGCTTCTTCTTCATGGCCAAGAAGGAGAGAGGGCTCTGACTGTGTTTTGAAAACTGTGCTCTGAATTAAATAACCATCAAGTTCAAGTACACACTTCCCTTGGTACCCACAGCACTCGAGCTACAGAGAGGGGCTAACATCTTCTCCAAACTGGACCTACGGAGCACAAGCACATTTGTGAGGGGGACGAATGGAAGACTGCATTCATTACATCTACCGGTCATTATGAATATTGTGTCATGCCATATGGTCTGGTCAATGCCCCCTCAGTCTTACAGTGCTACAGGGACTGTTCAGGGATTATCTCCATAATTTTGTCATCGGTTACATAAATGACATCCTGATATTTTTTGCTAATCGTCATATAAGACTGGTCCTGCAATGCCTTCAAGAACACCGTCTGTACCTCAAGGCTGAGAAATGCCAGTTACATCAAACCTCCATTCACTTCCTGTGGTATATCATCAGCTCAGATGGATTCCAAATGGACTTGACAAAGGTACAAGCCATTACCACCTGGCCTCAACCACATACCTTGAAGGAGTTGTGGCATTTCCTTGAGTTTGCCAACTTCTATCGTTGGTTCATCAGAGCTTTAAGCAGGTGCCCCACTCACCAACCTGATGAGGAACAAATCCAAAACTCTTCACAGGGACCCTCAAGCAATCCAGGCATATCAAAGCCTCAAGACACCCTTTACGGCTGTGCCAATACTAAAGCACCTCAATCCGGATCTTCCGTTTGTGGTTGAATTTGATGCATCTACTACTGGAATCTGAGCCGTCCTCTCCCAGAGACAAGGCACACCACCTAAACTCCATCCCTGTGCCTTCTTTTCCAAGATGTGGTCGGCCAAACAACACTATGATGTTGGAAACAGGGAGCTATTGGCCATAAAGATGGCGCTTGAGGAATTGTGTCACTGACTTGAGGGGGCTCGCTTCCCATTCCAGCTTATCACTGATCATCGTAACTTGGAATACCATCGATCCACTAAGAGACTAGACTGACTTGATGGGCCTTCTACTTCACCAGGTTTCAGTTCACAGTCACCTACAGGCCGGGATCAAAGAATTCTAAGGCCGATGCTTTGTCCCAGCTCCACTCACCTGAACTGACTTAATCTCCACCTAAACCCATACTTCTATCATCTGTGATCATCATCCCCATCTCCTGGGATATGGAACAATAGATCGCTCAGGCCACCACCGACTACCCTGCTCCCATCAACTGTCCTTCCGGTCGCATCTATGTCCCTTCATCTCTTCGTCATCAGCTTCTGGAAAGGCTCCACTCATATCCTGGATCTGGACACCCAGGAGTCAACCAGATGCCCGCACTAGTTAGAAACCGGTATTGGTGGCCTCATCTTCCTCAGGACATCACCAAGCTTGCCTGGACTGTATGACATCCAAAGTCCAAAGTTCCCTGTCATCTCCCAGTTGGTAAATTATTTCCATTACCGATACCTTGATAACCATGGTCTCATCTGGGAGTCGACTTTGTGATGGACCTTCCCCCCTCAAAGGGGTATACCTGTATACTAGTGGCTGATGACATTTCTCAAAAGCATGCCATCTGATCCCTCTAAATTAGCTACTTACTGCCTGAATCTCTCTTCCAACACGTCTTGTGAAATTACAGAATCCCAGAGGACATCGTATCAGACCACAATATCGTATTGCGCCTACCTTTCGTGTATTACTTTTAAAACCTCACCTACAATGTCTTTTCCACTCTCTTGCAGAGACCGATGGGGTTCGTGAACCTCGTCCACCACTAGACCTGGAGGATGGCCAGGTATATACGGTCCGAGCAATCTTGGACATGTCTGGGGAAGTTGGAATACCTCATAGACTGGTAAGGATATGGTCCTGAGGAGTAGTTGTGGGTGTCTAAGGACAACATCCTTGATCTGACTCTCCTCGCAGATTCACACATGGATCACCTTGACCGCCCAGCTCCCAGTGGACATGGCCGGCCTTGACGTCGGGTGTTCCATGCCTCCGGAGCGGCCATGGAGGGGGGTACTGTCATACCTCTATCGGTCTCCCCATCATCTGCCATCACATTCTAATGGTTTCAATGAACACATCATCACTCGGACATGTTTACAATCAACCTGGACTGTATTTATACGCTCCACTAGTCACTTGGTCTTTGTCTATATTCTTGTCAGACCATACTGTTTGCTATTCAGCTTCAATGTACTCATTGTGGATTATTATCTTTGCCATCTTTGTGGATTATTATTATTTGTCAACTTTGTGGATTATTACCTTCATCATCTGTCGTGTGAACTGTGTTCTTCATTGTATGGATTATCATTTCTTTGTTTCCCATTTGTGTTTGCTGATTTCTGTGCTGCTGTCAATAAAATCTCTGCAATTGGATTTAACCACATCTCACTCTATTCATTGTCTTTCCATGATACACTTACAATGGAAGGGAATGGGGCCAATTTTTGGAAGGTTTAAAGGCTGAAATGTGAAGCTTATAATTTTATAAAAGCAAATGCAATAATTCTTATGTTAAAATTTGTGTATCATTATTTGAGCTGTGAACCAGATAATATTAGTAACTGATTTATCACACTAAAATCATGTTAACATACATATTGTTTACATCTTATAACTATATTTTTGAAACAGTAAGTATTTTAAGGTTTAAGGATTTGCCCCATTCACTTCCATTGTTAATTCCACACTGTAACCCAGATTTTGTTTTCTTTCTTTATAATGAAAATGAGGGACAAGTCAAAATAATTTGTTGTGCTAATCAACATTATAACACACATACCGTCTATTCAGCTTAACTTGAATTGAAACCAAACTATTTCTTTAATTCAGAAGCTACAATGTGACATTTCATCCTGACTTGGCCCAAGCCAAAAGACCCTTCTCCCCTTTGCCTTTTCATAGGCCATATGAAGGTGATTGAAAAAGCCAGTCTGGTTCTGAATCTTAAACAGCTGACCTTAATCCTCAGGAACACATATGGATCAGGGTCATCCATGTACATCTGGTTCCACTGCCGGTTGCCAAGAACCAAGGACAGCCAGCAAACATGTAGGGCGACAATCAAGGGTGCACACTTGGAAATTATGACCCACCCAATGCCACCCAGATCACGTGGACCTCAGATGGCCTTTTACTGTCTTAAATGACGAATTTGTCTTACAGAAAACAGTATGATACTGTATGTATTTTTAAGTGAAAGTCATATATCCTCCTCTTCAGTGATACCTTGATTAAGTCTGCTTGATAAATGTGTTATTTCATCCCGATGCTACAGAGCATGCTATATTATGCAAATCTGATTTTAATGGACTGCACTGATAATCGGCCATGTGAAAAGAAAGGACATAATTGCTTTTCAGAAAATGAAACACAGGGGGTGGGGAGTGAAAGGGAAGTTAAGAGGCACTTAATTGACCAATTGCACAAAAATATAGTACACAAGAGGAGAACCACTTCTCTTGAGTACAGTTGCAGATGTCAATGAAGGATAGGATACACTTCACCTCGCCCAGTTACGGTAAATCAACTCTTTGCCCTGCTAAGGCTCTATAAAACTGTCCTGTCTGTAATTACCTCTAATTGTTGCCATGGCTGTCAGCCCCTCAGTTGGGGGTCTTCAAGATATGGAGCAAAATGATGGCATATATCCACCATCATCAACATGAATGCTTAATACACTCAAATGCACATAATAGACACACAAACAATTTGAGCCATGAGCTGCCGCACACATCTGTGACACACACGCACACTGCTCAGTGATTGCTGTTCCAAACCATATGTGACCCCTTTTATTTGGGAGCATTTTAAATTTGACAATCTGCCCCTACAGGGCCCATAAACCCACAAACACAACAAACATTCCACTAATACTCTTTAAACAAGACTTTGAGAAAAAGTGTGTATTGGGTTGCCAGAATGATTACCTTAGGTTTTATTTCACCCAGTAGGAGGATTTGCATTGCCATTTGGGTCAATGTGACTTTTTCGATGCTCTGTTTTGGTATCACTCGGTCTTGTAACCAGAGTACTCCCCTGCAGATTATTCTAGATTAGCAGCACTGGGCATAATCTCTCGTACGGCTTCTATGTCAAAGTGGAAGTGGCAGACAGAAGGGCATGGCTATAGAATATAGAACCTATAGAAATGCATACAAACAAAAACAGGTATGTCAGGCCAGTCTTGCTCCTGTGGGAACCTCGCTGCCTACCAGACGGGACTTTCTATATACAGATCATGCTGGGGAGCGAAAATATCTTAGAATTTATTCACTCTTATCAGCCAGAACAATGTGTTACAGACTGCTCATGTTTAAAATAAAAAGGGTATTATTGGATTATAAGAAGAGTGTGTGTACATGCACACCAATATGATGATAACTACCAACAATTAGAGATAAAAAAAATGTATCTGACGACACAAGAAAAAACACATTTACATGAGATTTGTAATTATTGTGTTATTCTCTGCTTTCGATGTTAAACATGAATAGTCATGCACACAACACTTGCACACATTGGATTACATTTACATTTTGTCATTGTAACAGGTTCAGGATGGGCAAGGAGGAGGCAGGAACTAGTAGAACAGTCAACATAACTTTAATGATGTAACTGAATTTAAAACAATTCCGGCCCTGGGCAACTGGTAGCAGTTCCTCTGACTACCGGCGGCTGACAGCGACTCCTCCGTCCCCCGGTGGATGGCCACGGCTCCTCCTCTGGCAGACGACAGCGGTGAGGACTCCACGACAGCGCATCCTTCCTCCTTCCCGGGTTTCGGCACCAATGTAATGGGTTCAGGATGGGCAAGGAGGCGGAAACCGGCCGAACAGTCAACATAAAGTTAATGACATAACTGAATTTAAAACAACATAAAACAAACATAAACACACACACAAAGCGGCTGCGTGTGTGTGTGTCTCTCTCTCTCTCCCAAACTGGTGTCTACAGCTCCCCTTTATCTCTCTCTCCCACTAATTAGTTGACTCAGCCCGACAATGCCCTCCTTCTCATCACAGTCATTTAACAGATGCTTTTATCCAAAGTGACTTACAAAAAGGAGCATAGCAAGCAATTTCTCATATAAAAGTTAACAATATCTGCAGTATCATTCTGCCAAGTTCTCAGTGTTGCTGGAGTAATATATAAGCTAGCATAAAAGAAAGATACAGAAAATATATATATTTTTTTGGCTCTCTAAACCGATGTGTTTTCAGCTGGTTCATGAATGTTGAGATGGTTTTAGCAGATCGTGTGGATTTTTGAAGCTCATTCCACAACAGTGGAACAGAGAAAGTGAATGATCGTGTAATAGTCTTTGTGCCTCAATACGACAAGTCAACCAGGCGTCGGTCATTCATTGACTGCAGAGAGCGAAGTTGGGACATAGACCTGGAGGAGTGAATTGAAGATGTTGCTGTTCCACAGGTTGTCCTGAAGGCCAGATTCAAGTCCTTAAAATTTGATGCGGGCAGCTACAGGTAACCAGTGGAGTGAAATAAAGTGTGGGGTGACGTGAGCCCTCTTTGGCTGATTGAAGACCACACCCACTGTTCTGTTCTGGATGCATGTAAACAGTACTACTTGGCATATTATGGGTGTAATTGCTAATCATTTGTAAAATGGACATGTAATACAGATTTGAGTTTTACATTATTATATGACATGAAACTTAGGAAATAATTTGCCTGGGACAAATATACAGGGTCGATTATACAGTTTAGTGGTCATTATACGAAAATGCTACGAGTGCAGAATGCTACGATTTACCAATAAGAATCAGGTGTTTCAGTGTGCCATGTTATAAAAAGGAATAATAGCACAATACGAATATGCACTGTATAGGTGCATCTCATAAAACCTCTGAAGAACATGAGAGATTTCTGGGCTATTTATATCTGACAGATCAGAATTAAGTATTACTTATATAATTTAATACTTATAATGGGTTGTTAAATATATTAAATATAAATAATGGGTTGTTGTTTATGAACTGTATGAAAAAAAGGAAGTGGTAACACTTCAAAAAGGTTGAACTAGTCAACATTTGTTAACTACATGATTTAATGTGGTGGCTTGAAAAAGGGAGAAGAAAAACTATCAATCATATTAAACAAATATGTCTAACTGAAATATTAAAAAAGGGAATGCAATCAAATTTATAACGTTTTTTTTAATAAATGGTGTACATAATAATAATATAAATGATAATACATTTGTCGAGGCTCGGCCTTGAACGATCAGTCAATCATTGATTTCTTTTGCCTTAAGAGTGTTCACCTGATGGGGGTGCTGCTCAAATAATACAGAGACTACGATGGTGAAGCAGCAGCTCCGTGTCCAGTGTTTTATTTTTCATTAAATTCTCCCCTCATCAGGTATGAAATACACACAATAAAGCAAGGATGCATTCCAGACATGTTAGAGGTACTACAAAGGTTAATGTCACTATTTAAAGCCTGTCAGTCCAATAATTCCACATTTATTCCACTAACAATGAACAATACTTTTTCAGACATTATTAATCTTGGTTAGTCAATTTCAACATATATTAATACATAAAAGTTGTATATTAGTTGTATATAAAAAAATGGTGTATTTTGAACTAACATTGAACAAATGTATCTTTATAAAATCAAAATGAACAAAAATAAATAAATGCTGTTCATGATACCTAATGCATTTACTAATGTTAAAACATGTTTATATCGGTACCCTAAAATGGGCTATAAGTGGTAACACCAAAATGAACAAAATTAGGTTACACCAAAAAAAGAAATTTTAATGGGTTAGGTACCTCTTTTCTTCTTTATCAATGTGGTGCCTGATTGTAATGCCTGTCAAGTGTCAGTAAAAAAAAACTGCACATAACATACTCTCACACTTACAGACAGACAGACAGACAGACAGACACGACAGACACACACACACACACGTTGGTGTGGCTTTACTTATGAGGGCTCTCCATAGACATAATGATTTTTATACTGTACAAACTATATCCTAACCCTAAACCTAACCCTCACAAAAAATTTTCTGCATTTTACATTTTCGATTTGAATTATGGGGATACTAGAAATGTTCTCCTAAACCTCATTTATAACATAATACCCTTGTAATTACCAGTTTGTAACCTAAAAACATGTCCTCGTAAACTTTTTTAGCCATAAATAAATGAATAAAACCTAAATCATATACACACACATGAGATGAAGACTCGGTCATATAAGTATTTTAATAAAAGCCGTAATACTTTGTGTAGTGGGTCATCTAATGAGGGCTGCCATGTTGAGATCACATGACCAGCTACACACTTTATCTCAGTAACCCCCTTATTATCAGACACTTTCACTTACAGATTAAATGGCTAACTGAAAAATGCAGTCTGTAATCTGTTACTAAAAAACTACTGCTAAACTGCCATATTGGCTAGTGGCAGTATAAATAAAAACACAGACATTGAAACATTTAAATACAGTAAAAAAACAAACAAACAAATAAAAATTGTGTACATTTCACAAGTCCATTCTAAAGCAAAATTGTGAATTTCTAGTATTATCATTTGCATAATTCTTCCATTTTCATTCAGCCATATCTCCACTCTTAAAGCCTTTTTGAATCG
Source organism: Xyrauchen texanus (assembly GCF_025860055.1). Lineage (NCBI taxonomy): Eukaryota > Metazoa > Chordata > Actinopteri > Cypriniformes > Catostomidae > Xyrauchen > Xyrauchen texanus. The sequence continues at coordinate 8,606,124 of NC_068307.1, forward strand.
GAGTTCAATTTAGGGTTCAACACAGGGTCACTTATTGCAGGTGGAAATGATCCTGTCATCCAGCATATTTCAGCAAACATGAATGTCTTTTCAAACCGCATTAGTATAAATCCATCACATTCGAGGCCTGTGTGTGTGTGTGTGTGTTTGTTTGTGTGTGTATATATATGCTGTTTAAGAACATATAGTATAGCTGGGATTACAGGAACGCTTAGGTGGGATGAAGTTCTTTCCTTAATCTGGCTTGAAGGGAGAAAGACGAGAGAGAAAAATAAAATGTATATTTTTAGCTTGCTCAAAGAAGCTGAGTGAATGTTTTTTAAATTAATTTTCAGAAATTAATTTTTCCTCTCATTCTTTCAATATATAAGAGGAAAAATATTCATAAAGAGCTTGCTGCTATAGAATATCATTCCTACTCCCTGAAAGATATTAATGAAATATGCGTCGTGAGGTATTTCATCGGTCTCTGTGACCGCTCAAGACTCTGTAAAAACAACAAACAAAAATGCGTCTGTGGGCTGTGTTCTCAGAAGTTTTCTGTCTGTCAGTCATTTTGTGCTTTCTCGTAGTATTGTAGTTGCAGCTAAATTATTGAGGCTTAATGCAATTTTTTTGCCATGTAGTTCATAACAGTTGTCAATTGAGGGCACTATTTTGCTGCTGTTATTTTTGACATATGCTTCAGCTCTGTGTTAATCTCAATAGAGCTCATTTGATCTTTGGAGTGTGGGATTTGGAAAGAGGGGGTGTGACTGATTCAGCGGCACAGAATCAGTTTTTTGTGGAAGTAGAAAGGTGCAAAACAAGTTACGTTACAATTAAAAAATGATATTATAGGCCTACATATATATATATATATATATTAGAGCTGTCAAAATTAACATGTTAATACAACAACACAGCAGTGATTCACTGTCAGTGATAAAATGATGGGGAAAGGAGCTCTTAATGCTACTTGTACAAAAAAGCCTTGATGGAACTTGTGACAGAAATCAAGTTGGCATTGACGCCCTGATGTGAATCATGAACGCAAATGCATTTTGAGAGGAAAATAAGTATATTTAAACTCAAATTTCAAAATGTGCAATAATTGTGATTAATCTTGATTAAAAAATGCTATCGACTGACAGCAATAATATATATATATACAGTATATACATATATATATATATATATATATATATATATATATATATATATAGTGTATACAGTATATACTATATATATATATATATATATATATATATATATATATATATATATATATATATATATATATATATACACATATACAGTGTATACAGTATATACTATATATATATATATATATATATATATATATATATATATATATATATATATATATATATATATATATATATATCCAAATATTTATAATAATAATAATTTTTTTTACTATATACAAACCCAATCCAAACCCAAAGTTATAAGGCTACTTGAAAAACTGATCTGAACCAGTTTGTTGGGTACCATCCAGTTTGGAGTGAGGTAGCTGACCGCTATATGCTACAGCAAAAAACAGCAAAATACTTTGCAGCTATAAATTAATCAAGTGGCTATAAATAAATGTGTTTATTTGTTTTCTTACACCCTTCTCCCCATCATTGGTATTCTAATATAATTAAAGTTTTTTATATTTATTTTGTCAGATAAATTCATATTTGCTCTAGTTTTCCTGGCAACAATGCAGTTCAGTTGTTGTGGCAATAAAAGGGGGAGAACGTGAGAGAGATCGAGACCAAGAAAGCACTCTGGGGAGACCCTAGATAGCTCCTGATTTCAAGTTGATTCCTCTGCGCCAACTGTGCTTATTCATGCATTGCTTAGTTCCTTGTGGCACTCCACAAATCAACAGACCCTTCATATCAAAGAGAGTTTGTTTCATTTAGCCTTCTCTCTAAGCCTCCATCATGTTGTTCTATAATTCATCATGCTTAAAAGATCATCATATTTTTTCTTTCCCTTAAGTGTACTGTCAAATTCACTTGACACTATCAAAATAAGAACACAAATTAAATAAGAAGATAATTGCCACTGAAATTCAGTACTCTTAAACATATTTTTTAATAGTTCTACTTGTTAAACACAATGCCAACACATCTTTGATAATCTTCTGAATGATTTTCAGTATTGGACTGTAGATGTCACTAAACCTTAACTTGTTATTCCCAGCACACCAGCCACATTGGCCTGTTATGTCTACACACACTGAAGGGATATTGTAAACATGCAATACATAACCAGGATATTTTGATCAGAACTGTTATTTGTACTAGATGAATTGCACATGGATAAGTTTATACACTCATGATGATCTAGTCAGACAGTAAGAGCATATAGTATATACAAACACATATGGTTTGAACTCTACACATTGTTCATATTATGTATAGTCTAATTGAGACTGAGACCAAAACAGATTTAATAAATATTAAAGTAATATCAACATAAAAATGGTTACCAAAACAGACTAAGGAACACTATGCTATTAAATTTTGGATGTCTGTATTTATTGCTGCAATGTCTGTGATTTGTTTAGTTGGCTGGACATTAGCATGTGACATCACTCTCTTACAATAAACTATAATATCACACATCTGTGCATTACAGTTTGTTTATTATGGTTTATCATATCACAGCTGATTCAAGCACAAATTCATAGTTATTTGCATACATCATAATCACACATCGGCTGTATAGTGTTATTTTTCAGGATTATATCATGACAGGGCTGTCATGAAATTACATTAGATTTGTAATATCTTTCAATTTAATCAGTTTCATTCATATATAGCTCATTGCTACACACATTATGATACTCACAGATGCTCATCACATAGGCCTACTCTCAACAACGCTACAAAGTTACTTTGCAATTTAAGACATAAAACGGCATTTCATCATATTTACTCTCTACCAAAGTGTCCTTTAAAATGCTTTCAGTAGACAATATGAATCACAATTGATCAAATGTGAATTCTTTATGCGCCCATGAATAATTTATCATCAAATGGGTGCTTGATGCTGTTTTTTAATTATTCATTACTCTGAAGATGGCCAGCATCACTCCAGCTATGATTACAAGAAAACAAAAATGCATCTGAATAATGGCCGATTTTAGGGTTCCAATCTTAGGGGGACTCAGCCACGATGACACTATAAGATGCACTATAAGATGGCCTGTTAATAGTTACTAGAATATCAAAATCCATAAAAGAAGGTAGATCCTTTTCCTATTTGGCTCCTAAACTATGGAATAGTCTCCCAAACACTGTTTGAGATGCAGACACACTCGTTCAGTTTAAGTCTAGACTAAAGACTCATCTATTTAGCCAGAGATATACGTAAAGTATCCTTCAACCCACAATTAGGCTGCTTTAGTTAGGTCTGCAGGAACCTGAAACATTGATCATGACCTATATACTAATATTATTCTATTTGTTTCGGGACTCCTATCACAAGGTCACCAGAACCGGCCAGATCCAGCTCCATTCCTGCTTGGTATCGAACTCTTCTGCTACGTGTCTCTGAGTGATGACGACAAAATGCAGCTGGTGCAAACCAAACATCACTTCAGTCTATTGCGATGGACCTCAGAGGACAAACTGGTGCCAGCTCCAACCATAAGACATGGGATTCTTCATATGCCATTGCCTGAACCTTGGACTTAGGATAGACCTCACCGAATTTACCGGCAAGTTGAACTGCGATGCACCTCACTGATTTCAGCCTGCATCACCTTGGTCTAATGATGGACTACACTCTAATAATGGAATACATAGACTATCAATAAATTGCCAACAAAAGCCTTCATCAGCCAACTAACAAAGGACAATTCATCTATGTAAACTTCTGCAGTTAATCCAGGATTGACTTCAAAAACTTTAGACATTAATCTTACACCCTTAACACTTACTTAGTTTAATCATTTTAAGCCATGACTTGTACTGTACATAAATAAGTAATAATGGCATTACATTCATGCTGTTAGCCAAGGGGGAACTGGCCCCCACAGTGAGTCTGGTTTCTCCCATGGTTAGTTTTCTTCATTAACCAACATCTTATGGAGTTTTGTGTTCCTTGCCACAGTCGCCTTCGGCTTGCTCACTGGGGTTATAAATACTATTATTATTTAATTACTTATTTTTATACACACTTCATTATCACATTTAATCAAACTACATAATGATGACTCTAAGACTTTATAGATATTACGGTTTCATATTTTGTTATTGCATGATTTTCTGTAAAGCTGCTTTGAAACGATGTGTGTTGTAAAAGGCGCTATTCAAATAAAAATGTCTTGACTTGAAATGACATTAATTAAAAATGGAATCACTTATTCACAAAGTTCATAAAGATGCAGCAGCACTTTGTCTACTTGTTAAGTGAGATTACCGAATTGAACAAACCACATGCTTCCTCTTGTTCAGTCAGTTAACAGATCCTGCGGATCCTTGCTGATAACGGATATGTTCCGTAAAAACAGGGGCATATTTATTCAGTGAGTCAAACTAATAATATGCTCCTTGTGGAGATACGGGCGTGGCTGTGCAGCATCTGTGGAGAGCGTGGCCGGGAGAGAGAGAATAGTAAGGATAGACACCTGTGGGAATCATCTCTTAACAGCTGTTTGTGTTTGCTGTGAGAGCTGGAGAGGAATATCAGGGCAGTCCAAACAGCCAGAGGGGGGAGAGAGAACGACATACACAGCAGTCTTGTGTGTGTGACTGTTGTGCTGAAAAGCAAATATTGGTGTAGAATGCTGAAAAACATTGCAAATAAAAGATTTACATTGATTGTTTATCTGGCCCCCCGCTTCCTCCTTCAAGAGAGTTAGTGATCTGCCACACTCCTTAACTCGAATGCTACTGGCTCGAGCTATAGACCATAGCAGTCTAACGCTCCAAACTAGTGCAGTACTGCAGGTGTTTAAACTGTTTAAGGGAGCATAAAATAGGCAATCACAAATTTGCATGCTGATTGCAGATTCAAAGGTTTTTAGGGGGTTGAGATTAAATGTTTACTGTCAGGCTGATGCCTCCCCGAAAAGGGTCTAGCAATGCATTTAATCTGAATCAATAGTGCACTGGAAGCGCTTTTAAGATGTAGATGTGTCAAACTTAGTTGTGATTGCATTTGCCACCATAACTAACAACAATCCACTGCTCATAAGATTAATTTGTGTTAGATTAATCATAAGATTAAAAGATAGCAGTACCCACCATAGGTTAATTTTGTTATAGTTCTGAAATTCTTGAAATTGTGTCTCTGTGAAACAGGAAATCAATTGCAGACAGTGTCTGGCACCTGTTGTGCTGTGAGTTATCTCTAACTCTCACTCCCTGGGAAACAGGTGGTTTTCTATGACAATTCTGTGTCTTTAGACGACAACATATTTTTAGAATGTTACACTATATCCGTTGACTGTATTGGTGCTCTTTGAAAAACATTGTTTTATGGGATGATAATAGGCTATGTGGGAACATATTTAACATATTTTATCTATTATATTTTAAATTTAAAAAAAATCGGAATTAACGGTATCCGAATACTTTTTGAAAAGTATTTGGACACTTAAAGGGATAGTTCACCCAAAAATGAAAATTCTCTTATCATTTACTCACCCTCATGCCATCCCAGATTTGTATGACTTACCTTCTTCTGATGAACTCAAGCAAAGATTTTTAGAAGAATACTGTAGCTCTACAGAATAAGTAAATGGGTACCAAAACTTTGAAGCTCCATAATGCACGCACACATACACACACACACACACACACACACACACACACACACACATGTTGTGTTTACATGTTTTATGGGGACTTTCCATAGACATAATGGTTTTTATACTGTACAAACTTTATATTCTATCCCCTAAACCTAACCCTACCCCTAAACCTAACCCTCACAGAAAACTTTCTGCATTTTTACATTTTCAAAAAACATAATTTAGTATGATTTATAAGGCGTTTTCCTCATGGGGACCGACAAAATGTCCCCACAAAGTCAAAAATTTCGGGTTTTACTATCCTTATGGGGACATTTGGTCCCCACAAAGTGATAAATACACACACACACACACACACACACACACACACACACACACACACACACACACACACACACACAACCATAAATAATTCAGCATGAGTTGAAATAATGTTTTGTGGGAATCAACATTATGGCACAAATGCTGTCAATTGAGCTTAACTTATATTGAAAATGTGTCATCCGTTCAAGTTTCCAAATACTCCAAATATATTCTAAGAACTTAATAATTTATTTTCTATCCTTTTTGGAGCTTACAGTTGATATTGTATCTATTGCCCACCATAAAGCTGCCAAAAGCACAAGGGAATGCAAGGTTAATTACACCTCCAGTAGACAGAGATGTCTGTAGTGCTGAGGGCACTCTTGCTGTGGTCTAGGCCTCAGTAATGTAACACTGGCCTTCATTCTCCTCTCACCTTCAACCTGGTCACCGATTCCTTGACCCTTGCTAAGCATATGGACACAGACCAGGGCCTGGAGACATTGGACATGTCCTTAACCTTTCTGTACTCCCAGTTCCACCCTTCTAGGCCAGTTCTGCACACCCAATCCCCCAACTCAATTTAAGAATGAATTTAAAAAGAGGAAGTGATGACCAGCACATTGATGATTTGTACTAACCTTTAAACTGACATTTAACAAAAATAAAAACACTGTTGGCTTTGCAGGTAGCAAACTACACCTATATTGTTCAGTTCTGTCCTGTCTCCCTTTCTGTATTAGTGGAGAGTATTTATTTTGATCTTTGATCCAACACACCTGTCTGGGTTGAGTTTTGCTAAATCGACACTTGGTTAAGGTTGTGAGTCTTTGGATTTTTTGTCTCAAAGCCTTTTCACACCATACATGAAATGAAAAAAAAAAAAGTGATTTACAGAAAAAGTGCAATTTAAAGTCGGTCTGTTCTTACCCAAATTCAAATCACTGCCCCCAGTGGCCAAAGCTAGAAGTGTTGTTGAATATATAAACACGTTTTAGCTCCAGTTACCGGGTGAAATGTCCACAGAGTGGCACCAAAATAGAGTTGTATTTTTAGCTGTAGATTATGTAATACAGTCAACAGGAATACATATTTTATTAACTCTACTGCCTAACCCAAACCCCAACCCTACACCTAACTGTCAGTGGAGCAACAATTTAATATCAGAGGGAAAATGAATTTGAATCTCTGAATCACATTCATCATTGTTTATGTTAACCCATGTTTGTCCAGTGTCTCTGAGGCTGCTCAGTAAAAACACAGGAAAAGGTTAACACATTTAAATTGATACAAAGATGTCTAATAGGAGATGATGCTTCTCAGTAACTTGGGAGAATGGGGTCAATGTCAGGGTACTGAAACATTCGGTAACAACGTGTCGACTTCCATTGTGATCATATTGGACTGAACTACCACTACAAACTACTTTAAACCAATTGACATGTTTCAAAAGCAGCGTGATGCAACAAACCAGAAGTTTCCAAAGATAAGCAACATGTCTGTCCACACTAAATGCAAAACTTCTGTGCAATATGATGCAGTCACAGCCAATATGAGGATGTATGATGTTAAACATACAGTTATGTAGAGCTGTATTTTGGACCAATAAAAAATCTCTGTGGGCAGTCTTAACCAGTAACTTGCACAGCATTAGAAACCAAGCAACAGAATCTATTTATCGCGCCTGTTTATGTCTCACTGTTCAGCAAATAGATGAAGATCATCAAGATAAAAGAAATAAACGCAAACTCGTAGAGCTGCATTGATGTAAGAGTGTCCAAAGAGATGAGTGAGGTCATCACAGCACTGAACTGAATGATGCAATCCCACAGAATAATAATTATCTTGACCAAGATTTTCTATATATATTTGTGTCTTTTTTTACTTTATTCCCTCCCCAAAATGATTCTAATTAGCAGCTGGAAAATTATGAACTCATATCTGCTTGGAACGGAAAAGTCAAAACAAGTGTATACTGTACTATGTTGTAGAAATGTGCCGTGTAGGCTAGAGAGAGTTCAGCGTGCATTGTGATGGCACACCACACGTGGGTACCCAACTCAATTTGTGGTTAGCAGCCCACCTCCAAAGACAGCACTTGCTCAATAAAGGCAGAGAAGCTTCACACCACATTCAATATTTCAACATACATGTTGATGATCAGAGTGAAATGGGAACAATTAGGTGAGTGAAACACTGCATATATTAACAGGATGGAACCTCACAGGGTCTACTCCAGCTGTCATGGTTTTCACAATCTATCTGCCCCAATTCCTTTCCAAATCCCCCTTCGTCCCCCCATTTTTGGCTGCAGGGAAATGAAGGGGGAAGGAGTGGGGAGCAGACAGAGAAGGGGAAGGGGCAATACCCATATTTTACGTAGGAGGAGGCTGAGACTTGGAGTCTTGCCATCTTGATTCTGTCTGTTTCTGGCTGACTGAACTCTAGTCCATGAGCAACTGATGCTTCACAAGACTCTTCTTAGACTGGGAGAGGGTGGTGACCAGACCAACATGGCAACAGTGACAAAGAGAGAGAGGGAGAGAGAGAGAGTGTAAATAGAGGTGATAAGTGGGAGAATTTATAGGCCTAACATCTGTTTTATAATTTTGACTCACTGAGGTTTTAAATACTAAGTACACCCTTGAATTTCACACATATGCAAACACATCTTTGTGAGCACACTGACATCCTCCCACGTATATGCACTCTCTTAGATTTTTGGAATTAAAAAGGGCAAACCACAACAAACACAACCTCACCTACTTAAGACAGAGAGATAATGGCTGAAACTTTTTTATTTTTTTTGCTGGTGCACAATAGTTGACATGAAATATTTTTGTTAACATGTCCTGTGGTGACACTCTATTATTAATCTAACTATTTTAAACAATATTTAGCTGATTCTCTTATAATTATCATGCATGCAGATTTATGAACTCATTAATTGATACTACATGGAATATTTGTACCTTTAAAAATAAATTTTTCACACAGCAGGATCATTTCAAATTAACTAGTGAAGGCAAAAAGTCATTAAAAAAGAACTTAATAGAAATTGTGACCAGTTAAAGGACCTAAGATACACTTTCCCTTATATAGGTTTTAATAAAAAATATGGATATTGATAAAAAATGTATGTGCAACAACCCTTTTACTACCAACATATAAAATTACAGTCAATAACAAGTAAAAAAACAAGTCAGGGCCTGCACCTGCTCATTTGTGCAATTATCTAAACAGCCAATCATGTGACCGCAGTGCAATGCATATAATCATGCAGATATGGGTCAAGAGCTTCAGTTAATGTTCACAACAACCATCAAAATGGGGAAAAAATTTATCTCAGTGATTTTAACTGTGGCATGATTGTTGGTACCAGATGGGCTGGTTTGAGTGTTTCTGTAACTGCTGATCTCCAGGGATTTTCACACACAACAGACTCTACAGTTTACTCAGAATGGTGCCAAAAACAAAAAACATCCTGTAAGTTTCAGTTCTGCAGATGGAAATGCCTTGTTGATGAGAGAGGTCAACGAAAAATGGCCAGAATGGTTCGAGCTGACAGAAAGGCTACGGTTGCACAACATGTCGAACATTGAGGCGGATGGTTTACAACAGCAGAAGACCACATCAGGCATTTTATTAGGACCACAGTGTTCCTAATAAAGTGTTTAGTGAGTGTATATCAATGTTTAATGATTTTTTAATGAATGTTATTATAAAACATACCCCGATTAAATACTGACACTGCTTAGGAAAAGCTATAATGGTGCAAAAAACAATTTTGAGAGCCCGTTTCAGCAATTATGCAGTGTGGAGAAATCCTTTGAAAATGCAGGGTAATGCTTTTCATTTTGCCATGATCTAGAAACAGTTTGTGGAGAGGAGACTTTTATTTTCTAGATTTTCATATCATACCATGATGGGTACCATAAAGCTAATGAGGTTTGCCTTGCCCAGATCTCATTAATTATTTCGGTCAGCCAGCAACGACTGTAGTGTGCTGAGAACGAATGCTGTGGGGTGCAAAATTTAGGTTGATTTAAGTAGATAAAGAGACTATAGGGAAACAAAATCATGAGCCCCATTCTCATTAATTAAAGCGAAGGCTGCATACGTTTTTCCTGAGCGGTTTTAGCGCAGACCTTGATATTTTATTTGAAGCAAAAAAAATTAAATAAACAAAACCTAATTTGAGTATTGAACTAGATTTTGTATAGAATTGCTTAGAGGCCTTTAAATGGAACAAAAATGCATAAATGTCTGCTTTTGTGTCATCCACGCAAGACTGAATGAACCAAACATACCATAACAGAGACAGACTTGATTATTCAAGTGATATCTGAACAATATGGAAGTGTTTGAAAGTCACACTGAGCTACTTGACTTTGATGTCTGGAGTCGTAGTCAAAGACACAGAGTTTGACAGTAGATGAGAGGAGAATTTTATGAATGCTATTTGCATGATCCCCAAATAGTGCTTACCCCTGCATCTCTCCTTAACCTGATTATTTTGCATTCAGATTCAGATACAATAGACCACAGATGGTAACTTGACAGCAGGTTGTCTCCCCGTTCCCCGAAACTCTGTGAATTCAAAGGGACTTTAGTGTTGTGTTTCTATCTATGTGACAGGAAGAGGCTCCTACTTCAATTCCTTTGTTGTATTATACATTAGCACAATTTAAATATTTTCATTTAATAATTTAGACATTTTCAGAGCATCCAGAGTCTCTGGAGGATGAAAGGGCTACAAAGATTTGCACCTCATTGTCTTTTATATTGAGGACTTTGGGGGGAGGTGGGGGGGGGGTCTGTCAACAAGGATATTGTTTAATCAAAAATTGAGCTCAAATCTCAAATTGAAATGTACTTTTTTACTTTCTTTTTAATTTTACTTTCTAAAGCTCAAAGATGATGTGTCATTTTTTTTTCTTCTCTTATTCCATCTTAAAATGCAGAAAAAAGTATAAGGAAACCATTTGTAGATTTATTTTATTCAAAATCTGAAAACGCTGGCTTTGTGGCATTATCAAAAGATTGCTCTGTTTGTTTGAGCATCCCAACCAGCCCCACACAGCTTAGCCAATGGCATGAGTTTGGGGGCGGTACTATCTGTTTTTTTAACCAATGGTAGATGGAATGTTTGGGAAATTCCAGTTGGCTACACTAGTGTACGCTAGAAATTACACACTTCAGCTTCAATGTGCATCATAGCACATCCTGTACAACACACTTTTTAGTATCCTCTCAAGGGCTAAAATATTGAAAGGGAGATTTGTGAAATATTTGTTCTCTTATGCTAGTACTAAATACTGAAAAACAGATATTAATTCGCCGGGCGTCAGGTGTGGAGAGCCCCTTCTTTTTACCTCCATATCTCTCTCTCACTGTATGGATAAACCAGCGGGGATCAGTGGCTCAGCCACAGTTTGCCACAATCAAGCTGACATTTATTTTTTGATTAGCTGCACTATCACAGCTCACAGATGTGAGCCACCAAGTTCCAGCTCTGACACACAGGGCTTTTTACATGGAAATGCATTGTAATTACGATGCTGCATGGCAGTGATATTTGCTCATGGATAAGTGTAAGGCATGGGATTTGCAACGGGCTGCTTTTCAAAGGTGCTGTGACAAGATGAGATGAAGTGAGGGTGGCGGGGGGTGTGTATGGAGTAGTTGATGGAACATTTGTTAAAAAGGCAGCAGTTCCAAAGATACTGAAAACTAAGTGAAATTGCTAATACAATAAGACACATACACCATAAACCCGAACAAGTTGAATTCACATAAAGTAATTAAGTAATCTCTCACAATATTAATAGAGGTTACCATTGTAGTGATAAAATGAGTTTGAGGTTAGGTCAGAAACAAGCTGTTATTAGAAAAATAAAGTTGTTGTACATTTGGTCCAATGAGTGCGTTTACACTCACAATATTACATTGTTTATGCTTAAAAAGCAGAGAACGTGTTAGGTAGCGATCTTTAATCAGAAGGAATGTTCCAAGTTCAATATAAACTAAGCTCAATCGACAGTATTTGTTGCATCATGTTGATTACCACAAAAATAACTTGTAAAATGGCACTTACAATGGAAGTTAATGGAGCCAGTCCATTAAAGTCTGTAAAAAATAGCGTAGTGACTCACCTCAATCCGGGTGGCGGAGGGCGAATCTCAGTTGCCTCCGCGCGTGAGACCGCCAATCACCGCATCTTATCATGTGGCGTGTTGAACGCGTTACCACGGAGACCAAGCGAGTGTGGAGACTCCAGGTGTTGTATTCAGCATCTTTACTGGCTGAACTAACCAGGCCCCACAGATTTTTGCTTTTTTAAAGAAAAGGCAAGTCGAAATAAAAACAAGTCGAAATACATTTTTAAGGTTATCAACTTTATGCCACACATGCTGTCGACTGACCTTAAATTGTACTGAACCAAGAATATTCCTTTAATTTATTGAACCCAGGACGTTCCTTTAATCAGGGAAAGGTCACAACCAGTAAACTCAGCAATTTTTAAAGCCAGCAATTTTTCACACTCAAATTTAACAGCTTAACATGTCTAACAAACTGTCAAAAATGTGTCATATTTTTTTTCAGTAATCCCCACAAATATTAAAAAAAAGAAAAATATTTTTGTATATGTTTACAATATAATGATGAATAGAATCTGCTTCCCCATCTCCCTCCAAATAGTCTTATTTTATTCCACTAGATGGCAGGAAGTACTAGAATTTTTTTCCTAAAATGTCGGTGGTGCTATAATGCATTTTAGCCCTTGCAGATGTGTTCGTCCATTGACAATCAGTCTAATTTTCAGTTCTTGCACCACCCCATTTTTTTCATTGAATATCTCAGCCTCTGAGTGGACTAGTGGACATTTTATCATTAATAGTTGATAATATACATTTCTGATGATTTGCGATACTGCATATTTTGTTCTGGACAGCTCAGATATAACATTGTATTACTTACACAACCTTTTTCCTCCAAACATAACGATGGTCATTATGGCCAAACAGTCAAATTTTGTTTCATCAGACCAGAGGACATTTCTCCAAAAAGTAAGATCTTTGTCCCCATGTGCATTTGCAAACTGTAGTCTGGCTTTTTTGTGGCGGTTTTTGAGCACTGGCTTCTTCCTTGCTGAGCAGCCTTTCAGTTTATGTCGATATAGGACTTGTTTTACTGTGGATATGTATACTTGTCTACCTGTTTCCTCCAGCATCTTCACAAGGTCCTTTGCTGTTGTTCTGGGATTGAGTTTCACTTTTCGCACCAAACTACTTTCATCTCTAGGAGACAGAATATATATCCTTCCTGAGCGGTATGATGGCTGCATGGTCCCATGGTGTTTTTATACTTGCGTACTATTGTTTGTAAAGATGAACGTGGTACCTTCAGGCATTTGTAAATTGCTCCCAAGGATGAACCAGACTTGAATCAGAATTCTTTCTTTTCATTTTCCCATAATGTCAAGCAAAGAGGCACTGAGTTTGAAGGCAGGCTTTGAAGGCAGATTCTGCTCTCCACCCTATCCTCACTGGGTATTACAGGAACTGTGCTTGACTGGTTTAACTCCTATCTCTCAGGTAGTACCTTCAAGGTAGCCTGGAGAGGTGAGGTATCCAAGCCACATCAACTAATTATTGGGGTACCTCAGGGATCAGTGCTTGGGCCACTTCTCTTCTCTATATACACAACATCACTGGGACCCATCATTCAGGCACATGGTTTCTCATACCACTGTTACGCCGATGACACATAACTCTACAACTCTACATGTCTTTCCAGCCCAACGACACCACCGTGACTGCTCGAATCGCTGCCTGCCTGGCAGACATCTCGGCCGGAATGAAGGAACACCACCTGCAACTCAACCCAGCCAAGTCTTTCTTGTCTTTGTCTTTCCAGCCAACCCTGCTGTTGAACACAACATCACCGTGCAGCTGGGTTCGACTAGAGTAATGAGTAAATCAGAAATCTAGGGGTAACCATTGATAACAAGCTAAATTTCACAGACCACATCTCAAAGACTGCAAGATCATGTAGCTTTACACTCTTAATTAACATCAAGACCCTTCGTATCTGAACATGCCACACAACTGCTAGTTCAGTCACTTGTCATAACTAGACTGGACTACTGTAATGCTCTCATTGCAGGCCTCCCTGCATGTGCAATTAGACCTCTACAAATGATCCAGAATGCAGCAGCACGTCTGGTCTTTAATTAACCAAAGAGAGCACTTGTTACACCACTCTTTGTCTCTCTCCACTGGCTACCGGTTGATGCACGTATCAAATTCAAGGCTCTGATGCTGCATACAGAACAGTCACTGGGTCTAAATATCATACCTAAAATAATTTCTGCAGAGCTACACACCCACTAGAAGCCTGCGTTTGGCTAAGGAACATCGCCTTGTTGTATCAACACAAAGAGAAACCAAAACACTTTCTCGGACTTTCAGCTTCATCATACCACGTTGGTAGAATGACCTCCCAAACTCCATCCGTGAAACAGACTCCGTCTCTGTCTTAAAAAAAAACGACTTAAAACGCATCTTTTCCAAGAGCAATTAACGAGTCACTAACAAAAAAAATTTAAATCACACTTTTATATGTTTTGAATACTATTCTGATGCTATTGAAACTTTGTAATATGGCACTTTTGTACCACTGTCTCCTTAAGATAATTTGCTTATATTTTCCTCTTTTTTAAGTCGCTTTGGGTAAAATCGTCTGCCAAATAAATACATGTAAAATGTAAAGGCTTGACATCATTTTTGGAATTTTCCAAGCTGATTAAAGGCAAAGTTAACTTTGTATATGCAAACTTCTGACCCACTGGAATTGTGATATAGTCAATTTAAAGTGAAACAATCTGTCTGTAAACAATTGTTGGAAAAATTACTTGTGTCATACACAAAGTAGCAACTTGCCAAAACTATAGTTTGCTAATATTATATCTGTGGAGTGGTTTTAATGACTTCAGCCTAAGTGTATGTAAACTTCTGAATTCAAATGTAGATGGTTAATGATTGATTTGTTAAATAGGACAAAGCACTTATGCCATAATCGTGATCTACATGTTATTGTTTTGAACAGCATTCAAAGCTATATTATTGATTATTACATTTCAAGTAGGATACTAAGTCTCAGAAATACAACAGGCATAATAAAATATTTTGAAGATGTTTGGTTCACAAAATAGCTTTAACTTGCTTTTTATTATATGTTTAAAATCCCCCAAGTGCAAAAAACACAATGAATGAGTAAAAACACAAAGCAGTTAACAGGCCAAACAGCAAATCAGATCAATTGATCCTTAAACTTATCTATGGACCATAACCAAAGCAACGATAACAAATCTGGCATGTAGTCTATATTAAGCTATTGTGTGTATCACTGTTTACCCTTCTCAACAATTTAGCTTACAAGATTGCATTAGCAAGTGGCAGCATCATTAATTGGCAGATGCTGATTATTTCTACCATTCGGATGAACAATCAGAGCTTATTAGACATTCTGGAAACTAGCTGTACAATGACAGATTTACTGTTTAATGTCAATTATCACACTACCGTTCATGCTAGTGTGTCTGGCAGTAAGACACCTGGGACTGGCAGCTAGAAGTGTGCCATCTCAGGAGAATGGAAAGTGTTTGTGGAGGGGTTAATGAGCTCCTTGCATTTCTTTTTTTTTGTTACACATTAATCTAATGAATATATGTGAATTGAGACTTGATGGTATAGCCATGCATTATGGTGTCTGAACTACAATCATTAATCACACATAGTAAGCCCAAAAGTGTATACCACAGGAGATTATGGGATATGTAGTGACAGTTTACATTTAACATCTGCAACAAATGTCATACGTGTGTGCTAGGGTGACCACCTGTCCCGCTTTACGTTGTACTGTACAGCAATTTTACCCTTTGTCCCGCCTCACGCAAATTGAGCATCTGTCCCGCTTTTTCATTGGACCCTGCCTAAATACACGGGTGCGTCCATAGGCGTACTGTTAACTTATGTCCAATACTGCAGAGGAGAGCAATAAATGCGGCAGTCGATAGGCTATCGTCGTGTGTCAATCAAACTGTTGACTGGTGCACGAACGCCTCCTCAACATTGTCAACAATCTCAAATTGGAGGGCGCGCTGTTCGGTCGGTTAAGCAGCCATGGCCAGTGCTGCGGCCACGAAAAAGAGAAGATGCACTTTTAATAGCGAATGGACCACAAGATACTCTTGGTTAAGACCCGTAGATGGTGAAGCAGAGAGAGCTTTTTGTATTTTATGCAAAAGCAGTTTTTCTGTGGGACATGGTGGAGAGTACGATGTGAAGCGACATGGTGCAAGTGAGTACCACAGAAAAAAAGCACATCATCAAGAAACATGCAAATCAGTGCAATGGTGCTGGGGAATGCTGTTGGCCTGCTACCATCTGGATTGTGTTGACATATGTGTCTGCTTGATGGAAGAATTTTTTCTTTTTTTTAATCCCATATAGCCATTCTTATCAAAAAAGATTTTGGTTTACCTTATTTGCACAGAAATAGTTAAACTTTATATAGGCAAGCCCTAAATATTTTGCACTGTATTGACTAGGCCTTATATTTTGTTGAACTTAAATAGGCTAGGCCTAATATTTTTTGTCTTGTATTTTAAGGTGAATTTTATTCACTGAGAGCATTTTTTTTAGTTCCGTAATGCCTGGTCCTTTTGAAACAGTTGATTAATTTGATAGTCCCAATAAAGAGAGATGGATGGAAATTAGTGTTTTGTCTTTTATAGGCCTATGCCTTAAGCTGTAGAAACTTTGGGTGATATTTTGGGTCAGGTAGTGTCTTAATCTTTTAGTTTAAAGTGGGTTTAAAAAAATTTTCTGGGTAAATTAGATAGACAATATATCTTAAGTTTAAAGTTATTACGTCTGTCCCACATTGTCCCACTTTACCATGCTACTTGTCCCACATTTTGTCTGACTGGAGGTGGTCACCCTAGTGTGTGCTTAAGTCTCAGAGGAGGGAAGCGTTAACATACCTGTTTGTTGTAAATTAACTGAAAGTTCCCTAAGCATTTAAAAGAATAGAATGGTTGATGATTGTTGCTAAAGATTATGCTATGTTTAACTAATCGATTAGTCATCCAACAACCGACTAGTTCATTAGTAAGGTGGACTAGCTTTAGATTTTTCTTTAGCTTTGATATTTATTGGTGGTGTTTTAATTAGCATGTTCACTGTACTTTTCTGCATATCGTGGTGCCATTTTGTGGTCCGTTCTGCATAAGGCAGTGGCTCATTTTAGCTTATCGAGGCCCATCTCGTGGCCGACCCACCAGCCCGCTCGATTCTCCCAACGGCCAGTCTGCCCCTGATCGGCCCCAAAGTGCTTCGGCACACCGGGAAAATGCCTGATATGCCAGATTACCAGTCCAGCCCTGCTGACAGTGTGTAATTTAGCTGTTTTCAGTTTGCAAAGTTGCATCTCTAGCACTGGTGTGTCAAGTTTGAAAAGTCCAACTTTTAACAACCGTTTGAGACACCTAAATTCAGTTCCGTTTCCTTGTGCTCTATCTTTTTGTTTGTAAGTGCAGGAACGTGTCTTATGTAAACATCCAATAAGAAACATGTCTGATTGTTGTCAGGTCAACACGAAACTAACCTTTTTATAGAGGGTTTCCTAAAGACTGATCGGTCGACTAGTCATTCAATAAAATGTATCCATGTAGTTTTGCAAATCCATAGTACTAAAATTGCATTGTTCAACACAACCTTGATATGACATTAACATTGACTTCTAAATTTTGGTCCCCCAAAATGGCTTTGTCCTTGTTACAGGCCCTAGGTAAATCCCAGCTACAAATCCCATTAAGCAAACCTCTACCCCCAGCCTGACCATTTGGCCTAGAGATCAGTGGCCAACTCCATCAATCCAAATCAATGGGGCAATCTGTCAGGTCCAGCTAGTGGCACTGTGCCTGGATTTCGCCTTAACATGACTGATTATTCGATCTGAGCCTAACTACATATTGCCCTAATCCTTAAGATGGATGGGGTTTAGCCTTTTAATGCTCCTGTGAATGTAGTCCATTTTGGTTAGAAAGATTCCCTAAACAGAACACTCAAACAATGATGGCCAACAGACGGACCCCTTTTTTTTGGTTTGTGTGTTTTTTTATGACATTCATGATGTTCTTGATGAGATTAAGGGTCTTATGGGTCAGCATATTGTTTCTGTGGCAAAGTCGTAAGACCAGACACAAGATTTAGAAAAAGACAAGAGACGGTGCGAGTCAAAGATATAAAAGAATGAATTTGCATCTAATCAGGCAACATCTTCACAGACGCATTGACTCATTGGACATTTGCCATACATTTCTAGTCCAATCAAAGTTAATTTTCAATAAAAACAATTCTAGTAACACTTACTAGACACTTTTGAATATACACACACTGAGCACTTTATTAACACAATGGTCCTAAAAAAGTACCTGATGTGGTCTACTGCAGTTGTAACCCATTCGCGACTAGGTTCGACATGTTGTTCATTCTGAGATGCTATTCTGCTCACTACAATTGTACAGAGTGGTTATCTAATTTTCCTTTCTGTCAGAATCTCCATTCTCCATTGACCTCTCTTATCAACCAGCCATTTCTGTACGCAGAACTGCCCCTCACTGGATGTTTTTGGCACCATTCTGAGTAAACTCAGAGAGTTGTGTGTGATATTTTAAATCGCACGAATAAATATGTGTACAGGTGTTCCTAATAAAGTGCTCAGTTAATGTATGTTGAAAATGTTTTTTGATGTTTCTAGCTCATTTTCTAGAATTGCAAAAATAAGACTTGGTAAAACTTTACAAAAACATCCTAAACTTTAACATTACGTTAATGTATTGGTATCATGATCTAGAGATAAACTACATTTTTACAGTTTTTATAAATCTTGTTTAATGGTTAATGTTAATTTATAAAAAATAATTTAGCTCATGTTAGTTAATATTGCATTACTTAATCTTAACGTATACAGCTATCAAGAATGCTTTAAAAGAGATTGATTTTCAAAAGCCTTAAAATTTGAAAAGTTGTATGGGCCAAATGTAGGTTGAATACTTTAAGATCAGATAAACAGACAGATAGATGCTGCTATGGCTGGTTGAGATGCTCAAACAGAGCAATGTTTTAAAAAAGCAGCACAGAGTCACAGTGTTTACACTTTTTGGGGAAGTCAACATACGAATGAATACGAATACTCATAGTTGTCTCTGCATATTAAGCTGGGATAGGAGAAAGTCTAATAACATTTAAAAATTACAAAAATTACAGGGTATAATGATGAGGATCTATTTGATTTCCAGAGTTTAGACTCTTGCAAGCTTAAAGTCTCCTAACAGAAGAATGTCTGTTTAATCAATCCTTTTATGTTACAGCTTGCATGGTGACTTTCAGTGCCTAGCTATTCTTAAACAGGCATCAAAATAAAATCCATATCTGAGAGTACAAAATCAGAAGACTCGCTTTCGATGCACCCTGCTGATCAGCGATTTTGGCAGACTCACAACGTCTGCATCAGAACTCCCATTGGGGATTAATCCAAAGAAGCAATGTGATGCTGATGAGAGTCAGAACCAACAGTTACTATGTAGCTATGTTTGTTGCAGTAAAACTGACCTACTTTGGCTTGCCTGCTTGTAGACTACATTTTAGAGACAGTTAGAAATAAATATATTGAGATTATGTTTTTCAGGAACCAGCCAGGAGGAAAAGTATTGCAATGGATCAATGAAACCAATTTCTTTATAGCTTCTTACTGAGAGTTTGTCATTCACCACAGTTCCAGTGATTTAAAACTGACTCCAGTCTGGAATGAAACACAAATATTAACACAAGAGAAATGGCAGAACATGCGTACAGTACAAAGCCACATATTTAAAGGGATAGTTCATCCAAGATTAACATTCTGTCATCATTTATTCATCCTACCAATGTTTCCTTTTCCAACATAAGGGGGAGTAAATGATGACATAATTTTAAATTCTGGGTGAACTATAACTTTAAAACAACATAAGACCATTCTACACAGACACATACACAGATTCTGAAATACTATATATAGGCTCCTCAGGCCCTCTTGCATCTCCTTCTATCACCTGGAGCTCTGGCCTTGCCTTACTGGAAACGTCAAAGCCAGGAGAGACATATTTTTCCCCAGTTTAAGTAAGGTTTTCTTGGCAAGTCGGCCCTATTTTCCGGCTCATTAATTCTAGAGGAAATATTCCACTGTGGTTATAATCCACAGTTGCATCCAAATAAATAAATAATTTTAATGTTAAGACAATATTTATAAATCAGCTCATCAAAAACACCCACTGTTACCATCTAACACATTCATGGCCCACATTTAAAAAGCAGTATGGGCAATGCTCAAGTTGTCTGAGCTTTGCGGGACTGATGAGGAAGTAAACTTGCATGCATGGTTGCCAGATTGCACAAAATAAGTATAACATTAAGCAGAATATTTCCAATTTGCGCAAGAATAAATCTCAAACTGGGGGTGTTTCGTCTCTGGCAACCATGAGCATGTTAAACGCTTGTGGAGACGCGTTAGGTCCCAATGCAAGTGAACTGAAATATCCAATGAAAAAAAAAAAACACTTTTACAATAAATGTGGTGGAGGCATAGTGGCTAAAACACAGGGCTGTTAATCAGAAGGTCTCTGGTTCGAACCCCACGGCCACCACCATTGTGCCTTTGAGCAAGGCACTTACAGGTGACACTCGAAAAATTAGAATATCGTGCAAAAGTTCATTAATTTCAGTAATTCAACTTAAAAGGTGAAACTAATATATTATAAAGACTCATTACAAGCAAAGTAAGATATTTCAAGCCTTTATTTGATATAATTTTGATGATTATGGCTTACAGCTTATGAAAACCCCAAATTCAGAATCTCAGAAAATTAGAATATTGTGAAAAGGTTCAGTATTGTAGGCTCAAAGTGTCACACTCTAATCAGGTAAACACCTGCAAAGGGTTCCTGAGCCTTTAAATGGTCTCTCAGTCTGGTTCAGTTGAATTCACAATGGGGAAGACTGCTGACCTGACAGTTGTGCAGAAAACCATCATTGACACCCTCCACAAGGAGGGAAAGCCTCAAAAGGTAATTGCAAAAGAAGTTGGATGTTCTCAAAGTGCTGTATCAAAGCACATTAATAGAAAGTTAAGTGGAAGGGAAAAGTGTGGAAGAAAAAGGTGCACAAGCAGCAGGGATGACCGTAGCCTGGAGAGGATTGTCAGGAAAAGGCCATTCAAATGTGTGGGGAGCTTCACAAGGACTGGACTGAGGCTGGAGTTACTGCATCAAGAGCCACCACACACAGACGGGTCCTGGACATGGGCTTCAAATGTCAAACGTCTTACCTGGGCTAAAGAAAAAAGAACTGGTCTGTTGCTCAGTGGTCCAAAGTCCTCTTTTCTGATGAGAGCAAATTTTGCATCTCATTTGGAAACCAAGGTCCCACAGTCTGGAGGAAGAATGGACAGGCACACAATCCAAGATGCTTGAAGTCCAGTGTGAAGTTTCCACAGTCTGTGTTGGTTTGGGGAGCCATGTCATCGGCTGGTGTTGGTCCACTGTGCTTTATTAAGTCCAGAGTCAACGCAGCCGTCTACCGGGACATTTTAGAGCACTTCATGCTTCCTTCAGCAGACAAGCTTTATGGAGATGCTGATTTCATTTTCCAGCAGGACTTGGCACCTGCCCACACTGCCAAAAGTACCAAACCTGGTTCAATGACCATGGTATTACTGTGCTTGATTGGCCAGCAAACTCGCCTGACCTGAACCCCATAGAGAATCTATGGGGCATTGCCAAGACAAAGATGAGAGACATGAGACCAAACAATGCAGAAGAGCTGAAGGCCGCTATTGAAGCATCTTGGTCTTCCATAACACCTCAGCAGTGCCACAGGCTGATAGCATCCATGCCACGCCGCATTGAGGCAGTAATTAATGTAAAAGGGGCCCAAACCAAGTACTGAATACATATGCATGATTATACTTTTCAGAGGGCCGACATTTCTGTATTTAAAATCCTTTTCTTTTTTTATTGATTTCATGTAATATTCTAATTTTCTGAGATTCTGAATTTGGGGTTTTCATAAGCTGTAAGCCATAATCATCAAAATTATATCAAATAAAGGCTTGAAATATCTTACTTTGCTTGTAATGAGTCTATATAATATATTAGTTTCACCTTTTAAGTTGAATTACTGAAATTAATGAACTTTTGCATGACATTCTAATTTTTAGAGTTTCACCTGTAACTCCAGGTTGTTCCGGGGGGATTGTCCCTGTAATAATTGCACTGTAAGTCGCTTTGGATAAAAGCATCTGCCAAATGCATAAATGTAAATGAGCCGCGGGCCACATTAAACCATGTGGAGGGCCTGATCCAACCTGCGGGCCGTTTATTGCCCATGTCTGATCTAGAAGAACATGGTCTGTGCATGCTCTCTTTTTGGGTAAACTAAGGTTTACATTTTTTTTAAATAATTTGCCCTGCATAAGATGATTTTTAGTCCAGCCTGTGTATAGAGGAGAGAGAGATTTAGGCACATGATTTTAGATGGCCAGTTATTTGTATATTTGAAATATTTTTGGGGGATATATTTGATATTAAGAATATATTTATTGCAAAGATTCTATATAAAATAAATAAATAAATTGATCAATTCACACATTATACATACATTTCTGCATATACATGGTGAAATTATTTATTTTTCACATATCCCAGCTAAGTTGGGGTCAGAGTGCAGGGTCAGCCATGATATGGCGTCCCTGGAGCAGATAGGTTCAAGGGCCTTGCTCAAGGGCCCAACAGTGGTGTCTTGCTGGTGTTGGGGCTTGAACCCCTGACCTTCTGGTCAGTAACCCAGAGCCTTAACCGCTGAGCCACTGGAAAAAAAATATCACTTATTTTTGCTTATTTTGGTTGAGGCAAGTCCCATATTTTTATCTTAATTTTCCAGACCAGATCCCTTGTTTCTCTCACCCCAAGCACAGAAAAAAAGGGTTTTTAGTCCATGACTTTTAGTTTTAAATGATGTAATACAGCCAACAGGAATGCATTTTTCATTAATATTATGCCCTAACCCTACACCTAACCACCAGTGTAGTAAAAATGTCATTTTAAAGTGAAAACACAATCTTCGAATCATTAAATCATTGTTTACGTGAACGTAATTACTTCCTTGTTTCCATGTGACCAGAACCCTTGTCGTACAACACACTATCAGTAGCACTTGAGGGAAAGGTGATCACATCTGAATTGATGCAAAAATGTCTGGTGGGGGATGGCGCTTTTCAGTAATTTCAGGGTACATGAAAATTCGGAACATGTAAATTGATAAAGTGAAGGTGTGTATGCATTTGCCTTTCTCAGTTATTAACTTTTTCACGCCAAGCTCCACCTTTAATCATATCAGAATGTCCAAGTACCAAAGTCACAACAGTGTTTCCTCTAACTAGTTTTTTGCTTTAAGCAAATTAACATTTGACTCTGAGAGCAAGACTAAAGGAATAGTGCACACATTGACCCATCCTCATGCCATCCCAGATGTGTATGACTTTCTTTTTCAATTTTAATAAAAAATATTTCAGCTCAGCTCAATGCTAGTGAATGGGTACCAACATTTTGAAGACCCAAAGCACATTAAGGAAGTATAAAATTGACCCATAAGACCCCAGTGGTTAAATCCATATTTTCAGAAGTGATATGATAGGTGCGTGAGAAACAGGTCAATATTTAAGTCCTTTTTTCCTATCAATAACCACATTCACATTCTTCTTCTTTTGTTTTTGGCGATTCACATTCTTAGTGCATATTGTCACCTACTGTATAGGGAGGAGAATTTATAGTAAAAAGGGAATCTGTTTCTCACCCACACCTATCACTTGCATTGTGAGGACCAACAAAACTGAAATATTCTACTAAAAATCTTTGTTTTTGTTCAGCAGAAGAAAGTAATAAATACACATCTGGGTTGGCATGAGGTTAAGTAAATGATGAGAGAATTGTAATTTTTTGGGTGAACTATCCCTTTAAGGACTGTATATGTGACATTATGCCATATTTGTATTAATATCAAGTAGTTTCTGAGGTTCATATAAAGCAAGGTGCTGCAAAACTCTATCAGACCTCTGACTGACCCTTTGCAGATCTGTTCAAGGATTCTACCATATCAGCATCTTAAAACCACACAAAGGTTTTCAATAATTGCATGATAAAATGCTAATTTTGAAGTCTAATTCAAACATTAATATAAGAGTGTACCACTAGTTTGGGAACCACTGTCCTCTGTGATACCTATGATATGGTGGGAGATCTTCCGGGCAAGATAAGGTGTGGGCACAGCTGGCCATGCCTCAAGCTTGAACTTCACATCAGAGCTCTCTTCCCAGCATGAGTTCCAGTTGTGCTTCATCTGCGCACCCTGACGTTGGCATTTCAGAGGTCAGCACACACACAGCAGGACTATACCGCCATTAAAGAGCCTCTGACGCAACGCCACAGAGGGACCACATAACCAGCACATAAGAAGGAATGGCACAGGAAGCACACAGGGAGAAAATGTCTGTGTCAGTTTTGACTTGATGAAATCAATAAATTATCTTAACAATGCATGTGGAACATCAAAAAGATGTTAAATCAATTAACAGTTTGAGCTGTCAGCAACTGGAAGGTTAGACTGTATCTCAGCACTGGTCAAAGGCCAGAGTGAACCAGACAGAACTGATTTAATATTGGTGGATTCAACATAGCTTAAAGGTGCAATATGTAATATATTTTCTGTACTAAAGCATACAATTATCATAATATGTTATCAGAGATTTAGGAAACAAGTTGAAATACTGGCTTCTCCGAAAACAATGCTACAGTCACTATATTTTACTTTGAAATGTCCGTTCCAGGCTGGAATTTTAGTTTGTGTTTTGGCCTGTGTGGTCCCGCCCACTGCCCATTTCCCAATAGTATTTCGACACCGAGGGTTGCCAGATTTGAAACAAGTTTGTGGGCAAACACAGCGCGCTGCAGCCATGGAAGCCAGCAATACATCTAGCTAACACTGACAGAGTTATAAAAAATCCACATGAGATGGTTTATAATTTGCAAAGAATAAAAACATTGCAAATGTATACATTTGATGATCAACTTACAGTGTAAGGCTCACCGCTTGCCATTGTCAGTTTGCTCATTCCTGTTGCGTGTCCTCAACCTGGTAACCCGAGTGAGCTTCGCGTATGAGGAGGAGGGGCCGGGGAGACAACTCTCTCCAATATTTTTCATTTGGACTGCAGTACCCATTTTAAATGCTTGATGTCAATGTTACATATTGCTCCTTTAACATTTTTGTAATTGTAAAAATATTCATGGAGTTTTCCATATAATTTCTTTAATTACTTGAATAACATTCTGAGTCTTTGTACAAAAATGTCTACTGAATGATTATGTGCAGCCATGCAACAAATCGATTTTCTGTTGATATTGTACGAGGCATGAAAAGACCAATGCCATAAAAACAAGTCATGTGTGTGAATGTAACGGAATATACAGAAAATGTTTAGTGCTTTTTAATTCTTAGTTGCAGTTTTTTTATTAAATCACAAATTCATCAATAAAACCCCACTGAAAACACTTAAAGGGATAGTTCATCCAAAAATGCTAATATTGTACTGTATATTATTTCTAATAAGGAGCACAAAAGGAAATTTTTTAAAGAATCTTCACAATGCTTTTTTCCATTCAACAACAGTTAACAGTGACTGGGACTGTCAAGCTCCAAAAAGGGGGGGGGGGCACCATGAAAGATCCATAAAGAAGACTGTACAACTGCTTCTGAAGCAATGTGATCACTTTGAGGGTGAAACAGGCCAAAATGTAAGTTAGTTTTCACTATAAATCTTAACATCTACAGTCTCCTTTGCACGATGATGTTTTAAAGCTCGATTACACTTCCTGGCACTTGACATGTGGGCAGAGCGCTGTACGTTAGTGATTTGGTCTGTTTCTCACCAAAAAATGATCATATTACTTCAGAAGACATAATTAAACCACTTGAGTCTTATGAATTACCTTTATGCTGCTTTAATATACTTTTTGGAGCTTGAAAGTGTTGGACCCCATTGAGTTGCATTGTATGTATATAGACATATTTATCTAAGAAAAAAATCTTAGTTTGTGTTCCGCAGAAGAGAGACAGTCACACAAGTTTGAGATGGCATATGGGTAAATGAGAGAATTATCATTTTCGGGTGAACTATTCCTTAAAGGGATGAGAGAGAGAGGCAGGGATGCTAATGTTATGTGACTAAATATTAGGAACCTAAGGGATAGTTCACCCCAAAATTTAAATTCTCTCATCATTTACTCACCCTCAAGCATCCCAGATGTGCATGACTTTGTCTATGTATGAACACAAATGAAGATTTTTAGAAGAATATTTCAGCTCTGTAGATTCTCACAATGGAATTGAATAGTGACCAGAACAGATCAATATTTAAGTAATTTTGATGGTAAATCTACACTTTAATTTAATTCCACATTCTAGTGTGAAAGTTTCACTTTCACCTTCAGCCACCTACTGGTTGGGGCATGACAAAGGTGGAGAGTTATAGTATAGTTACTATATAGTTTCTCACCCACACCTATCATATCACTTCTGAAGACATAGATTTAACCAATGGAGTCATATGGATTACTTTTATGCTGCCTTTATGTGCTTTTTGGACCTTCTGAGTTGTGGTCACCATTCACTTGCATTGTGAGGACCAACAGAGCTAAGATATTCTTCTAAAAATCTTTGTTTGTGTTCTCTAGAAGAAAAAACATCATGTACATCTGGGTTGGGATGAAGGTGAGTAAAAGTTGAGAGAATGTAATTTAACTGCAGGGTAACATTAGAAAACAGAGATTTAATGGCCTACCTCTAAAATCAAGGTCAAAATCCTTATATATCAGTGACCAGATTCCTCTGCATGTTCTCACATGATGCATGTCATGTCTTGGCACAGTACAGGAACAGTGTGAAGGTTTTTGAAATCTACTAGAGCTCTACCAAGGACTATGCATTTGTATAGCCTGTTGCTTGGGGCTTCAACAACTACAGTACTTCTCATCTCTCATTATCACTGCAATGTAGTTCAACACTAGGCCAACATTTAAGTTTCTTTCGCAGACCTTTACAACTCAGTTTTTCCACTGTTCTTTAAAGAGTTCACCCCAAAAAAATTATTCTGTTATTATTTACTCCTATCCCTATTTACTTTATTATTGACGTTCTTTTTTTTTTTTTTTTTTTAGCTTTACAGATGTGGTCAGAATGAACTGTCATTGTATGAAAAAACTTGTGAAGATTCTCCTTTTATGTTCCACAGGAAAGAATAACCGCATATACTGTAGTTTTAAAGCAATATGAGAGTTGGTAAATAATTACAGAATTTTCATTTTTGGGTGAACAATTCCTTTAAGTTCAAGATTACACCAGGCCACATTTTGTACTTTACCATTGTTAAAATTGGGTGGCACATCAAATACTTTCAATAGAAGCGCTAATAAATAATTAATGCCCTGTTTCCAAGAAAACAATGGGCAGGAATGACTAATTCCTCTGGAGAGGTGGCCAACGATGAACATCAGTCTCCCGTGAGACCAAACAGATGTTTACAATAGTGGCATCAAAGAGCCGTCTCAGTGCATGTCAGCCAGCTCTGAAGACGCCACGGCTCCCAGTTGTCAAAACCGCCCACTTTCGTTTGTTTCTTGATGGTTCTGAATTTAATAATGAGCTCAAATGAGCTGATTTGAGGAGATGCATGAAGGCAGTCTGTTTCCTAATGGGACAGTCTCTGTGGAAACCCACACTGGTGGATAACCTTTATGAATACAGCCCCTGGCAAAAATTATGGAATCACCACACTTCAACAAATCATGTTCACCCAGCTTTTTTAATTCGTAGCAAATAAACAAATCACATATATGACACAAAACGATTTTGTTTAATAGCTGAAAATTCTGGCTTTGTGAAACATCCCTCAAACAAATTAATTACATTATTTTAATTAATGGCATATTTATTTCCAGATCAAGTAGAGGAAAAAATGATCAAATCACCTTGTATTTCTAAAACAAATACTGGCACAAGTTAGTCTTCAAATTAAATACAGCAAATTAGTCTGCAATTAAAAGATACAGCTTACAAACCTTAATGAGCTGTTGGACTTGGCTAATTGAAAAGAAACATAGCCCCAACAAGACAGTTGTCAATTGAAACATTATAAAACTCCTAAAAATCCAACATGGAGTGTGGCAAAAGAAGTTGGTTGTTCCCAGTCAGCTGTGTCTAAAATTTGGTGCAAGTGTAAACAAAATGGGAAGGTTATAAAAGGAAAACATCAGGATAGACCTAGGGAGACGTCAAAGCGTCAGGATAGAAAACTCAATGCAATAATCCTTGAAAATAGTAAATGCACAAAAAAAACTAATGAAAAACTAATGGCTGGAAACAGGAGTCAATGTTTGTGACAGAACTGTAAGAAACCTTCAGGGCTGAAAGAAAGGGGACTTACATATAGAAAAGACAAACGAAACCCAGCACTAACATCTAAACAGAAAAAAAACAAGGCTACAGTGGGCTAAAAAGAAGCGATCATGGAGTGTGGATGATTGGATGAAAGTTATATCCAGTGATGAATCATGAATCTGCATTGGCCAAGGTGATGATGCTGGAACGTTTGTCTGGTACCGTTCTAATGAAATATATAAAGATGACATTTATGATATGGGGTTGCATGTCAGGTAAAGGACAAGGGGAGGTGGCAATCATAACCTCAGGTGTACATTGAAATTTTGGACACTTTTCTCATTCTGTCGCTGGAAATATGTTTGTTGATGATGAAGTCATTTTTTCAGGATGATAATGCATCTTGCCACAGAGCAAAGAGTGCTAAAGCTTTTCTTCAGGAAAGGCATATCAACTCAATGACATGGCCAGCAAACAGTCCGGATCTCAAGCCAATGGTGGAAATTGAAAAAATTGGTCCATGACAAGGCTCCATCCTGCAAAGATGATCTGTCAACGGCTATTTGAGAAAGTTGAAACCAGCTTGATGGAGAATATTTTTTTTTTCATTTGTTAAGTCCATGCCTCAAAGAATTCAGTCCGTCATAAAAGCCAGAGGAGGAGCAAAAGTACTAATTGTGATTTCTTTTGTTGATGATTCCATCATTTTTTCCTCAACATTGAGTGATTCCAAAATATATTCCTCTACTTGATCTGGAAAAAAATATGCCATTAAATAATGTTATTTAATTTGATTGATGGATGTGTGGTGATTCCATAATTTTTGCCAGGGGTTGTACATTTGTATGTGTGTTTCAAGATGACTCTTCAATAACATGCAAGTAGCAAATGAAAGCACATGTGCTGGTTATACAGTGGTTCTCGCTCTCATAATTTTTCATGTCTCTTTCTCTTGGCCCAACATAAGAGCGCATCATATTCACAGACATTAATGATTATAATATAGTGCCAAGTATGAAAGTATATATCCTAAGCCTGCACAGCTTGGAAGCATTGATAATACACACATTTTTGTCTTACTATAATAATTGTAAAAATATGCATACAGAGGAACAGTGTTTAAATAACTTGGGTATCAGAAAAAAGCAGGGTGGGATTAGACATGGACATTTTTGCATCAACCCTTTCCTCCTCACCCTCCTGGCTGCCATATCCCCCCTCTGCATATTAGAATTATACCCATGAAATTAAAATGCATTTCCCCGGAGATAGCCATAGAGATTATGGTGTATACTGCAGGTATTTAGAGATACACATGTCAAGGCAAGGCAAATTAATTTCATGATCGCAGAAGATTTAAAAGGATTTCATACAAATGTGTCTGGCACTCATATTGTGTCTAATAAATGGGTTTTCCATGTCAGAGGACATAAAAAAAATTACTGTTCAAAAGACATCATCTAGTGATTTCTGGGCACCTGGCATTAAATTGAGCAGGTTAAAATACATGCAAGTCACATGCAAAATGCAACGTCAGCTGGTGTTCTAGGCTGTGATTTTTAACAGGCATGTAAATATAGTACAGTTCTGGGCAAGGTGTGCTTTGTCTCAATGTTGGAGTCAAGGCTTATGAAACCTTTTCTCATTGATGGCACATATAAGATCCTTGTATCATAGGATCAATTGGAGTAGGGCCTGTATCAATACAGATTTCCAAATTCAAATCGATTCACATTTGATTTTGATTCTGTTCAGCTCTGATATATTAAGCTATTTTTCAGTGATAATCAGTGTTGGCTAAGTTACTCAAAATAGTAATCCACTACAAATTACTAATTAACTCTATAAAATTGTAATCAGATTAATTTACAGATTACTTAATTTAAAAAAGAATCACATTACTAATTACTTTACTTTTCATTTGCTTTTCAAAACACTTTTTCACTCAACGCATTCAAAATAGTGTCTATATTTCCTCCTTGTTCATTGTGACACACGTCATACACTCAGCACCTCCCTGTTATAAAAACAAACCAATGTTCATATGTTTTAAATGTATTTTACATAATTAATATGTAAAATATTTATAATATTTACAAAATGCCTAATAATGTATTTAAAAGTAGTTAAATTAACTGAAAGTCAGTAACTGTAATCTGATTACAATAATTTAAAATGTAATGCGTTACATTACATTTTTCTTTACTAAAAGTAATTTTATTACAGTATCAATTACTTTGAAACCAGATTACAGCCAACACTGTTTATAATGTCCATTGTGCCTACATATTAAAGAAATTCTCTCTGAGCTAATGCTGTAAATTATACAGAGAACCTTGGTATATTATTAAAATATTAATTCAAAACATTAACAGTGGGGCCCAAACAATGCAGATCGATTCATTTAATAGATATAATCAATCAGCAAGTTATCCTGCCAAAAGTAGTGAAAGGTTTTCTCATTTTTGATTCGCTATAGACAGGATCTCACTGCAAACTCTTGTCTTAGTCCTCTTTCTGTCCTCACAGGTTCAAACAAGGTGATCTCTCGCACTTCTCTATATGCACATCACTCTCCGTCAAAGTTTATCATCATTACCCCCTTCCACTTACTCGTAACCCAATCTGAGAGCACAGTCTGTCCCCACCAGATCTATGGCTCTTCTCAGAGAAGTCAGAGTAAGAAAAGCCCCAGAGCCGGGGCTGTGTCTTGCATTTAAACAGCTGTAAATTGCCTCTCTTTTCCCCCTGCGACCGCCATTTCACATGTAATGGTGTCTGATGGGCAAGACTGTGATTTTGCTGTCAGGGCTGTCAAGGCCAGAGGCTGCTGCTGGATTTTAATGTGCTGAGATACCAATGAACCCAGAGGAACAGGAAAGTGAAAGGCACCAATCCAGAAGTAAATGAGATGAATGAGTTTTTGGGGTGGTTCCAGGGGAAAAGGAACTTTGCATGTTTAATTTAGTTTAGCATATCCTTAATATATAGCATATATCCTTTGTTTGAAACAATTGCAAAAATAACAACCGTTTTCACACAGGTTTACCAAACACTATTCCCATCTGCCATTGGTTGGACAGAGAGGTATTCTTGCCCCAAACTCACACCTTGTTTGAACAAATGTTGCTGTGTTGGACCAATCGGGATACAAATTTTTTTTATAAAATAATCACAGAATGTCTGTGTTTACATTAAAAGGAAATTAAGCTACCAATAGATTGTTGTCATTGCATATTAATGTAGTTTTGGAGGGTTTATAGACCATTTATGAGGGCTTAAAGGCAGAAATGTGAAAAGTTACAAATGTTATTAAAGCACACATTAATTCTTCGGTTAAAACTTGTGTAGTATTTGAGCTGTAAAGTTGTTTAAATTGTTGTTTACCGGGATTACAGGGTTTACACTGTTAAGTCATCATGAAAACAAAGTTGTTTATTTTATAACAATATTCGTTTGAAACAGTGAGTATTTTAATGTTTACGGATTGGCCCCATTTACTTTCAATGAAAGTGCCACACTGTAACCCCGATTTTTTTCATTTTTATTTTTTTGAGATTAGGTGGGACAAGTAGATTTTTTTTTTGTTCAATTATGCAAGGGTAGATTTCATTAAACTTTGAATTACCATTATCAAATTTATATATATTGCGTAAAGTGTACACTTATTTTTTCTTTCTTTTGGATTTTCCCCTTTTCCCCCAATTTGGTATGCCCAGTTCCCAAAGCGCTCCAAGTCCTCATGGTGGCCCAGTGACTCACCTCAATCCGGGTGGCGGAGGATGAATCTCAATTGCCTCCACGTCTGAGACCGTCAGTCCACGCATCTTATCGCGTGGCTTGTTGGGTGTGTTACCGTGGAGACGTAGCGCATGTGGAGGCTATATGTGTTGCACTTCAAACAACTTGTGAGTATTTACATGCTGACCAGAATCATCATGCCAATTCACAATTTTTGAGTAGATTTAGATTTATTTTTTTATCTTTGATAAAGAAGCTGCATGATTATTGTATGTGTTCAAAAAGGTGTTCAGAAATCAAAACTCATATGTATAAATTTAATCCAATGGAGTCCTAGCTTCTCCAGATCGAGATATATTAGAAATGACACCCCTGGCACTGGTCCTATCAATTTGTTTGTTTGGTAATATAAATCTGAATTGAAATTTAAGTAATTATGATATCAGCTTCACACAGGTTTTGATGTCAGTGAGGAATTTGTTCAAAAGTGCTACCTGCAGCAATAAATCAGAACCATGCAGTTCTGTTGAATACAGAATGAAGGACGAAATAAAAAGCAGCATTCTACGAGAAGCTTTTGAAATGCTCTCTAATATTTCAACTCTCAGCATTTTACACACTGTGCCGGAGGCTGCGTTACATAAGAGTCTTTAGCGAATGAAACGTTCCCGTAAAAAAACAGATGTCACATATCAGCAGAAAGGGTGCAGACTGAGGCTGACTAAGGGAACTCTCCTCTAGGCAACATTGGGAACCGTGGTGTGGCTCAGTTGGCATTTTGGGGAGAGATCAAGAGCGTGAGGCAGTACAGGTACAGAGAGTCCCACAGCGTACAGAGTATAACACTCCTTCACCCAACCTCTACCATCAAAATGTCATAGTGCTATTGGTTTAGGCTGCCTTGCATGCAGGGAATAATTGGTACAAGACTGTCACCTTCATTGCATTTGGGAGAAAGGGGAGCATTTGTTGTAGCTAACAGGAAGACAGCTAAATGACACTGACACACTCAGCTAAATAACAGAGAAAATGTGTTAACACAATATCACTAGTCTCTTCCGATGCTTTGAACACAACAAACACAACCATTGTGTGTCTTAGTGAAACCAGTAACACTGGGCGGAATATACTAAGAATCAATTGCACCCGCTGATAGCACAGCTTATTTGCACACAACAAGAACACCCAGGAACTTGACATCATGCTACTGAATGTTCCAGTACCCTGACATCGACTCCATTCTGCTGAGTTACTGACAAGTGCCATCTCCTATCAGACATCTTTGCATTAATTCAAACACTTTTACCATTTCCTGTGATGCTACTGATAGCGCTGTGTGTGAGCAAACACAGAGACAAGGCTTCTGGCCCCATGGGACCACTGGAAGTAATAACATTTACATAATCAATGATAATGCATGATTTGGAGATTATATTTATACTCTACTGACAGTTAGGTTTAGGGTTAGGGCTTGGGTGTATGATTAAAGAAAAATGCATTCATGTTGATTCCTGCTGATTCATAATTAAAAACATCCCACTTTACAGAATTAGTTATTATTAGAATGAGAATCACTGGCTCAAACACAAAAAGAAAATTTAAAGGTATCATTAAGTTATTCAGATAGTATCTAAAATTGGCACAAATACTTTAGGTCCTGCATGGTTGGATATGATACATTATGCCAGTTAAGCTAGACAGAGGGGTGAATTCAATAGTAAAGGTACTTATTGCAGTGCAAAAACCTGTGTCATATTCACAAACCACCCAGAACCCAGTTCAACCAGTGCTCAAATAATGTAGAATATTGTAATTTAAAATTTGGTGACAGTAGGTTTAAAGTTCTCCAGCTGAAATTGATCTGTGCTTACCAAAAGTTTTACTACTGCCCCCAGTGGCCAAAGCTGGAATTGTTGTTGAACATATGGGCACATGAGAGCTAATTTCTTGGTGAAATGTCCACAGAGTGCTGCCAAAAGTGAGTTGTCAAATGCATTGCTTTTAGTTGTAAATTATGTTATACCATCAACAGGAATGCTTATTTGTTTATTTATTTAATTTTTTTCTCCCCATTTTGGAAAGTCCTCGTGGTGGCGTAGTAATTCACATTTCAGGACTGGTTAAACTGGATTCTGGGTTGTTAGTGAATAATACAAAAGGTTTTTGCACAGCAATTCCACACACACAAAAGTGCCATAATTACTGAACTCGCCCCTAAGCCTCACTTAACTGGCACAATGTATTATACCCATACCATGCAGTATTTGTGCCGATTTAAGAGACCATCTGAAAAATAAAATGGTAACTTTTAATTTATTTTTGTGTATGAGCCATTGATTCTCATTTTAATAATAACTAATTCTTTTCAGATTTATTACTGTGATGATCCAACAAGAAAACATTATTCTATACATCTATCTTGAACATACTGTAAGTGTCTTCTGAGCAGTAAAAGACTCTTTGATCCTTTGTAAAATAGTCTCTTATTGCCAGGGACCAGGCAGATTTATTAATAAGACTTGGAGAGAGATATGGCCTCATTTGCACTCCATTTATATCCTTGGGAATTGCAGTTTACCACAGCGGTGATCGAAATAATGATGAAGACCCCATTAAGACAGGGAAGATGCTTCAGGATGTTGAATGAACACACGGCCTCAGAAACAATGAAACATTCTAGTCTTCCTCACAAACAGCAGTACAGCTTGTATCTTGCAGCATGTTGCTCATCTGGAACAAATTGTTCCTAAGGTAAAACAAATTTCCTTGTGATATTACACAGAATATTTTTATTGGCTATGAACAGACAGATGTCACAGAGATCTTATTGGCAATGAAAAAAACAATTCCCCATGCAAGTCAACTGAACTGGTAAATTACATCAGTTGATAATAATCCTCAATAATCCTGTCTACTTCTTTGGTTAAATTGTTTCCCCTTTACTATGTTATAACTATATGATAAATTATATTTATCTTCAAAATCCTTCAAAAGCTTATTGAGAAGGAATGGGGGATAAAAACATATGCTTAAAAGGTTGCCTCTAAAACAAGAAGGTCCAGTACATTTTGAGGTTTATTGCCTAGGACCCAGACAGAAATGAATACATAAATGTCAGGAGTGTTATGCTCATAATGATAGAGTTTGGATCATGGCAGAACAGCATGTACCCTGTCCTGCCCTTCACCCCAAATCCCAGTTTCTATGGTTTACTCTCCTCTGACAATGTCAAAGGCAGGCTTGTGATTTGTTAAGGGACGCTATATAAACTCTACATTGGCTATACATATTTCTTTCACCCCATCATCAGCCTCCAATTTCATTCTGGTTTGTCATTTGAATCAACTGTCAGAACTGGCCAAGGTGAAATGGACAGAAACATGAGGAGGAGTGGGGGGATTTGGTGCATTTAAGTTCAGTTATTTAGTTGAGAAGGGGTGTGTTGAAACCTACAATTACAACAGATACCCCCAAAACCCTGAAATGATCAATGTTGGACAATGTATAAGTGTTTTTACTCAGTTATTTACTGCGTTTTGGGGCGGTTGTGGCTCAGGTGGTAGAGCAGGTTGGCCACTAATCACAGGGTTGGCAGTTCGATTCCTGGCCCACATGACTTTACATACCGAAGTGTCCTTGGGCAAGACACTGAACCCCAAGTTTCTCCCAATGGCAGGCTAGCGCCTTGCATGGCAGCTCTGCCGCCATTGGTGAGTGTGTGCGCATGAATGAGTCACAGTGTAAAGCACCTAACAAACCGATAAGCCTAAAAAAGCACTATATAAGTGCAGACCATTTACCATTGTTTTGTATTTTCATTTTCAGTGATGGAACCGCACTTAAGTCGAGAAAAAAAAACTAGTTTTGGGAAGTTTCATAAGTGCTGTGGAAAATGCTCAGCGTGCTAATCAATGTTAAAGGCTAAACCTGCTATCAGAAATAGATCTTATGCTTTACTGTATAAAGAGATTTCACATAAAAATCTGTAGTTTAGTTTATATTGAAAGTTTACTGTTCTTATAGTGTAAGGCACTTTCTGTTAATACAAATAATAGTTTGCTTAATATATTTAATGTCTGCATCCATTCAAATCTTCCTAATTGATCTATGACTGGCTATTTGACAACTCATAATATCTCATAATAATTTCAGACTGAGCTCTAGCCTATCTAAGCTCCATTCTATATGTGTGCCTGTGCCATTAGAAACCTCTCTCCTTAAGTATTTTAAGCAGGAGGATGGAACATATCAATGTGCAAAACATAAAACATAGTTCTAATAGATCAGAACTTTTGATACTTAAGCACATTCAAAAATAAGTACTTTTGTGCTTTTACTAAAGTCCACATTTAAATGGACTACATATGAGTAATTATTGAATGAGTATAAAATGATAAAATTAGAAATGATTGGGTATCTATAATTCTACTCAATTACAGGGCACTTTATCCACCACCTGGAACCTACAGTACACAGTATAATCTTGCTATTGATGTTTTAAAGAAAAGGCACATTAATGTGCATATTTGCATGACTGCTATTTTTATATAAGTATACAACAGTAACACTAGCATGATTGTAAGAGACCATCTCCCATGAATAAGGAAACAGCAGCGTAGGCTGTGATGGTTGAGATCTCATGGGGGATACTTGATTGTCTAAAGTGCTCAAATGCAACCTTTTAAGGCCCTGGCCTGTCACTGCCGATGCACATGGTCTGAGTCCCCTTTATTTATCTAATTCTATCGCCCCACTTAGACACTGACCCCTCAGGAGATGTGTGACCCTTAGAATCCTGAGCTCTGATTGGACAGAGCAGGGGGAGCAGAAGTAGAGTGGAGATCTTCCTGGCTGACCTTCCACTTTGAGTGGGTGAAGTGATGCTTATGTCATAGGGCATCTGAGCCTTGAAGGGGCATAATTCCAAGTAGTGTGGTGCTAAACATCTCCATCACTGATATCTTGTCTTATTTGTAGTCAGAACATTACTAAAGTTTTTGAAGCTGTCGATTAATTCTTTTCTGTACCATCATGTGATTTTAGCACAACACAGTTGTTCAAAATGGAAACCACATCAGCAACTGAATTTTTGTAAATATAGCTTTCAAAGCAGCTTAGAAAGAAATAAGACTGAGCCCGTAGTAAGAATATCCTATCTGAATGTCAATGTACCCATGTTTATGACAATATTATCAGGCTCCATGCAGTTTACCAACCAAAACTAGATGAAGACCTGATGTATGAGTTTGTTTGCCTGCTATAATCGTTTGATTTGATTTGGGTTTTCAGGCGATCAAGAATATTCATCTTTTCTCCTCTGGGCAGATTAGATTTATACAATCCTCACTAATCTGTCATCTCTGTTTGAGTTCAGACAGAGTTTCTATTCTCAGAAATTAATGGTTGAGGACCCCGGGTGGGGGCTGGGGAGCAGCCTTAAACAGGTCAGGGGTTGTAGTCTGGGAGAGGAGTTCACGTTCATTTCTCTTGCTTCTGACTGACAAGGGTCAAAGGTTACCTGCACAGGAAGAGGAGGAGGGGGTTGGAGAGGCTAAAATCTCAGATTTGTGTCTGCTAGTGCATGTGAGGTTGTAATCCACAATCTCTCATGTCCCAAAACAAACATAGACAAAAACAAACATACACCCCCCTCTGCAGGGGCCACCCTAACCATTGAAGAGGACACTAATGGGCCAATAGTGTTCAACCATACAGCTTGACAACTGAAAACAAACTAAATATTGTCAAGAGCCCAGTGGCCTATTGCACAAAGCTAGTTGAACAAACTCGAGTTTAAGAGTTTTAGGTTGAGAAAACCAGAGAGAGCCAAACCGGTTTAGATCGGGTTCAGTGAATTTGCCACAAACAGCCAATGGGTGAAGCTTGGAGAGAGTTGGCACGATTTACTTCCCACGAGATATTCAGTGTTTAGAGATTTTCATCTCTACTGAAGATCAAGAGATTATTATGAATATATGAAGAATTTTAACATTTACACAGCATGAAGAAACACTGCTGCTGTGAAAGAAAATAAAACTGAATATACTGTGTAATTTAAATGATATAGGTTCACAATAAGACACAGGCTTATGGACCATTTTCACACGTCCACGTGCCACGAAGCGGAAATTGTCATAAGCCTAGTTTCCATCCATTTCGAAAAAGAATTGCGACATTTGCCGCCTTCTGCAATTTTCCATTCAAATGGCCTGTTATCGATAAAAATGGAGTGCGTGATGACATCATGCCTAAAAAACACTTTGTCGCATAGGTTTTGGTTTAGCACAAAAGAAATCTGCCCTGAAGCCATTTCCATTCAGAAATGTGTGTTTATTGCTAATTCGCCTCCCAGATGTCCCAAATTTCTTTCCTCTGAAGTTTTGGTAAAATGGGGAGATTATTGGAAACAATTCATTGAAATTAGTCAGCTTACTGTCATTTTAATTAACAAATAAAAGCAATCAGAAGAGGAGGAATTGCAATCAAAAGGGAGCAGTTGCCCTTCTGATAGGACTGTAATATTGGTCTTGATGTTGCGCATATCGCAGGTTGGCACCGGTTCCAACCAGAAAGCGGATCGTCATGGCCCTGTTCAAGCTGACAACCTGCCGGCAAAAGTAGTATGGGAAACTTTCTGTCTCTGTATAAAGACCATCAATCGATGTGCATATGCTGTGTGCACAGCTATTAAAGAAAAATAAATGATGCAGTGTTATATCAGGGTTTACATATGATACATTCCTGATAGTCAATATTTTGAACAATCATCTAATCAAAAGCATAGCAATCACAACTGCATTATGTCCCGCATATTTCTCCAGCAACTTTTAACGACCAACTGAAGTTGATTATCATCTAAAATGTATTTTAGTTTCATAATGCAAATTAAAATTTTCTGAAGAAGCAGTAAATGTGATCCGAGGTAAAGAGGGTTAGAGTATTAAAGTAGAGTTTAACGTATTAAAATGTTCAAAAGCTCGTTTTCTGAAAGTGAACTCAGCATTGGACAAATAATTCTGATAGTTTATAGTCTAACGATTGGGTCAAACTCAGTCAAGTTTTTTTGTGTTAATGCCAATTTTATAAACAAAATGTGTTTACGAACTAGTTTTTCATGACATTTGATGTATCGACATAGAGTTTATGCGCTTGAGTTATTATGTCGACATATGTGACATTTTAGCGATAATGAAAAAAACTTTTTTGCAAAAAATCCTTGGATGGAAACATAGTTCTAGTTGGCTAAACTTGAATGGCGGTGAATGGGGACCACAGCTAATTACATTTTTGCTTACGCATTTGCTCCAACAGCAAGAAAACAAAAACAAAATAAAAAAACAATGATTATGCTTTCACAGCTTTGCAGAAGATAAAAACATATAATTGGAAATATAAAAAAGATTTCTACATTTATGATGTTAAAGGCAGAGGTATCATAAAAGGTCTTTGAAAAGGATCCATTATTTTTAAAAGCATAAAAATCGATATATTTATCTAAAATGTAAAAACTTTTATATTAATTTAAATTAAAAGCATAATATATTTTATTAAATTGTAAACAATGTCACTTTGTGTGACAATCTACAATATCATTTTAACCAGTATATTTTTTTCATGTGCAAAGATTCATCACTCAATAAATTTGTCTTTAAAGTGCGAGAATCACCTTACAAATGCTTCAGCAAGCAGTATTTTTTTCAAGGTTCTCAGCATTCCTCA
This sequence comes from Xyrauchen texanus, assembly GCF_025860055.1. Taxonomy (NCBI): domain Eukaryota; kingdom Metazoa; phylum Chordata; class Actinopteri; order Cypriniformes; family Catostomidae; genus Xyrauchen; species Xyrauchen texanus. The sequence continues at coordinate 8,646,240 of NC_068307.1, forward strand.
CTGCATACAGGTACAGTATGTAAAGAAATGCAAAGAATTTCAATAAAACACTAACACAATAAAAAATAGAACATATGCTGTTCTAAAGGTACAAGGTTCCGCGATCTCTAAAAAAAACATTGTGGCAGGGCGGAGGGCGGGGCTGGGTCGTGATCATACACACCCGGTACCGTATTAGGCTAATCAAGCCTCTGAGGTTTAAAGGCCGACTGCGAGTATCGTGCGGGAGAGAGAGATCGTTAGCGGACATGTCCGTCATGTGTGTGTTTATGTTGTCTTTTAAGTTGATCATTAAAACTATTATTTATATTGTAAAGCCGGTTCTCACCTCCTCCTTTCCATTGATCACGTTACAAAAATCTTATAATATCATAATATGTATGTGTATAATGCATTAAATTGTAATATATAAATCTAAATTCATTTAATATATACATTTCCCAGTGAAGCGCTTTAATTTGGAGCAAGAGATAGAGGGGGAGTCATTTTATTGCATCAGAGATCTCACTTTACTCACAGCTGATTGGTTCAGCATCAGTTTACGATCTGTAACCCAGAATAAAACATCCTCCTGAGCAGGTTAGCCATGTGGCATGATTTGCAATGGTGATAAAAACTATTAAGAATCAAACCACCTTCTTGAGCCCGAAAAAACTGTTTGCTCAAACTAACTCACCTGGGTAGCTACTGAAACAGACAGACAGACAGACAGGGTTACCACAATAACCTAAGCTTCAAAGTGAAATAAAATGGATTAGGCTAAATTAACAACTACTTTTGCAGGATGGGAACTATTTCTTCTTCCGCTCATCTTAACATGCACGCTGAAAGACACAAGCAGACAAGTGCTTGCGCCATCACGAGGCTCGTTCAGACAAGAGGGATCAGTGCCTTGTAGAGGTGTAGATGGTTCATTTTTGCAAGGGTAAACAAAACAGAAGTTTAACAATTTTCTGTTTAGGCTCACAAATGTAAAATAATAATAATAATAATAATAGTAATAATAATAACTTTAATTATGACTAAAAATTAGATTTAAATTACCCATTTTTTATCCCAAAAATTCACACAAAAAAATATATTTAATAGAAGTATCGTACTGGTATCGACGATATTCGACTTGAATTTATTGGTATCGGATCGAAAGAAAAATAAGTGATATCGCCCATCACTATTACCCAGAGAAGAAAGAGTATGTGCTCACAGTAAGACTGGTGAAGTCGAGACAGAGGTGCACATTCTCATTCACTGCCAAAAATTCAAAGAAACAAGGGACATTTATATGGATACAGCTGCAAGATACGTTTTAGCGTTTCACAACCAGAGAGAGAGAGAGGGTGAATATGTTTTATGTGTATTACCACAGTGTGTAACCATACTGTTCACCACAGTGATCCTCAGTATTTTGACTGTATATAAATGAATGTATATGTAGACATAAGTGATCTTCAGTTTCATGTCAACAATGTGTTCTTTTGCCATTCAGGAATGTTATGGTTTGTTATGTTCTCTTAACTTTCGTTAAACTATAGATTAATATGTTGTTCTATTTACATTTTTATTTACATACACCCTCTGCTTTGGCAATATTATATAATTTACAGTGAAGGCAGTAAAGCCATTTATAATTGAATTGACAGACAGACAGACAGATGGACGGACGGACGGACGGACAGACAGATAGAGAAGTGAATCAGAGAGACAAACAGACATAAAGACAGACAGAAAGACAGAGATATACTAGATATAGATATACACAAAAGACAGACAGACATATGCTAAATATAATTTTCTAACTTTCTTTCTCAGTACTTCTCAATTTTCTTTCTGTTAAAATATCTAAACGTCCTTAAGACAAGATTTATTCACTTAATATTTACATATTAACACATTTGCCAGTGTGGTAATGTTCATTCAGCACTGCAATGGTATCACTGCTCCCCTCTTATTGAGAAACTCGAACAGCAGTGAGATCAAGCAGTGCCCTTCTCCCTCTGTCCACTAATCCCTGAAAGATGATCTATCTGTGTCCCGCTCTAGCACTCGCCTGGGCTGGGTAGAGGAGGCGGAACTGTCCTTATCAGCCAGACAGACACCCTTTGCGCTCAGGGGGTCCAATCCTCCCTTTTCTGCCCGTTCCGTAATTAGATGATGTGTCTAGGTCTGGCCAGGGATTTGGCCAGGGCTTGATCTAGGTCGGTGGGTGATAGTGTTGTTGTCTTTTTTTCTTTTAACAACTCACCCTCCCTCTCTAGTGTTGGGCTAATGTCAGTTTTATTTGTCAAATGAATATGTCTGACACACCATGACGTGGCCCAGATCATTACACTAAGTGCTAGAGGACACAGGCTGTTAAGAGGCCTCAATAGAACGATGTCCACGATGAACTTGATCCAATTGACCATGCAAACATATCTGTAATTGCATTTTATTTATTTTTTGCTGATTCAGAGAGCAGGAATAGAACATGAAAACCATGTCTGCAAACCTACATCAGAATCGCATGAGTCAACTGATGCATGACTACAGTATATGGGAATATATAAATTGGCAGACAAGTTTTGGACGGGTGCCCATTATATGGACATACCTCCAGAAATGCAAGCTTGCACTTCAGCACTCGTGTACTGATGACCGCCCCTCATTGATTACTAAATGTATATTACCATTATTGGCACTTTAGTGACAGTCTGCTTTAATTAACTGTTTTGGGGCATTTTAGCATGTATCGATGCAACAGTGTTATTGATGCAGTGAAGCTGCCCATATGGATCGACTGACATATTTCTCTAAAGCATTAGTGGCTGTATCTATTTAGATAATGATAGCTCAGTGTAATCATCAATTTTGTGGTAAGATGAAATGATGTCATACCAGGTCAGTTGCAAAATCTTTCAGATCTTCTCATTTGATGTTCAGTGTGTGAAGCCAGGCTTATTAGATGTTGTCTGTACTCCCCTGGTTCTGGCATTTACATTTTATTATTTTAAAACCAGAAGAAATTGATGTATGAAGCCACTAGAAGGAGAGAGTGCCTATTGCATCAATGTCCAATTACCAAAAATATGGATTGCAATTGATGTATTGGTTTATCTCCATTCAGCCATCATACATCATAACCATATAGTATGTTCCATAATATTTGAGTGATTTTACATGTTTATTTTCATATAATATAAAGGGTAGTTGACAAGAAATACAGTACTTTGGCAAGTTGACATGCCCTTTGATGTGACATTTTGCTATTCTTTTTTTTTTAAATATAATGTTAATATATGCAACTTTTATGATCTCATTTTAATTTTGATACTATATGGATTATTTGTACTTTTAATAAAATTAATTTAATTAAAATTTATACAAATTCATTTGTCATACAGCAGCACCACTTCAAATTAAATAATGTTGACCTTTTACAGCACCTGCTATATGCATATATATATATATATATACACATACATACATACATACATATACACACACACACACACACACACACACACACACACACACACACACACACACACACATATGTTGTGTTTCCATGTTTTATGGGGACTTTCCATAGACATAATGGTTTTTATACTGTACAAACTTTATATTCTATCCCCTAAACCTAACCCTATCCCTAAACCTAACCATCACAGAAAACTTTCTGCATTTTTAGATTTTCAAAAAACATAATTTAGTATGATTTATAAGCTGTTTTCCTCATGGGGACCGACAAAATGTCCCCACAAGGTCAAAAATTTCGGGTTTTACTATCCTTATGGGGACATTTGGTCCCCACAAAGTGATAAATACACGCTCACACACACACACACACACACACACACACACACACACTACCTTACACATTCATATACATTTGAACATAAAATAAAGATAAAAAAATGTATATATAAAAACGCCTGTATTTTGCATGCAATTTGCTCATATTCATTTAGATACAACATTTATATTTGAATATTTGTACTTTGGAAATCAATTTTTCACAACGCATGATCTTTAAAATTAAATAGTGAAGGCAAAATGGTGATTAAAATGCAGAAGAAAAAAAATGGTGACCAGTTACAGCACCTAAAATATACTAAATACATTCCCTTATTCATTTATATACATTTTAACCTAAAATGTATATATATATATATATATATATATATATATATATATATATATATATATATATATATATATATAAAAAAAGCAAACATAGACCATAAAAGGGTAATTGACAAGAAATACTTTTGGGAAGTTGACATGCTAGCTGTACTTCATCTATTCTAAAAAAAAATTATACATAATTTTGATCCATGTAATATTTACGAACTCATATTCATTTAGATACTGCATATAATTTTTGTACGTATCAAAATTCATTTGTCACACATCAGGACTATAAAAAAGGTGATTAAAAATTATGAAAAACAAAAATTGTGGCCAGCCACCGAACCTAAAATATATACATTCCCTCCTATAACTTTTTTTTATCAACATTGAGGTTTTAGCCTAAAATCTACAGTATATGAATGCCATAGTGTAGATTTACAATTATATGTAAACTACCCAAAGATATACAGATACAACCTGACAGATAACACATGCCTATTGCCTTGCCTCCCTCCTTTTAAGAAATGCCAACATTGAATGCATTGGTGTTGTGTTCGCCATTACTTGTTATTCATGAAAATTGAGAAATACATCACACAGACACATGAACACGTGTACATGCGGCAGACTTCAAGCTGGGTTGAAGGTCTTGTCCTAATTTAAGTTTTAACTCAAAGCATTTAACACCTCAGTTAGTAGCACTCTCTCTGTCTCTCTCTTTCCATCCGCTGCACTGTAGCTGTGCCTCACTGCATGGAAACTTTCAGCCCCCCGACACTCACACACCCACATGCACATAAACACATGCACAACGGATGAGAGCAGTGGGTGGAAGGGGAGGAGTCTATGTCTGGTAAGGTTGAGCTGTTTACATTGTGGGTTTATAAAACAGCAGACGAGGGGGGCCATCCCTACAAAGAGGGAGCAGGGAGGAGAAACAGCAGACAAGGACAGAGAGAGTGACTGAGAGAAGCTAGAGGAAGAGCGAGAGCACGTCTGAGAGAGAGAGAAGGTCTGCATGCAGACTGCCCAGGACAGCAGGTGCACATTGGAGAGCTTTTTTCAAGTGACTTCCATCACAATTGCAACAGCAGAGGAGATGCTCATATGAGAGCAAGTGACTCAGAATTACTCTGCATTGTATCACAAGAGGCTCTCTTTGTTTCAACTGTAAGTACTTAATTTTATATACTGTATGCTACTTTGACATGAGTTGGAATTATATTGCTGTCTCATCTGTAACTGGTGTAATTACAAATTTTTTGATTTATGGACAGCCTTGTCAATATCCATATAAAAGAAGAAAAAATAAATACATTTTGGAATTGTTTATCCTGGAATGGCCATGCAATTTATGTGAACAAAAAAAGTTTGCATCAAAAAGATGAATAATTAACACATTATCAATAATTTTTTCCAGCATTTATTCATTTGAGTTCATTTATAAATACACTATTGTTGATTGTTATTTCATAATGCATTATTAATGTTGACCTTTTAATGTTAAATTGTAAATGTATATGTATACATTAACATAAATGCTGTTTACAGTTACATTAACGAATGTTACCTTAAACAACCTTATTCACAAATGTACTGTATGAGAGGTTAATGAGGGCATTTCTCTATTTATTTCAGGAAAAAAGCCGGAATTGAGTTGCTGCATCTTAGAGTGTTTAGTCATGGATGACTCTAGAGAACCTACTGAATAAACCTCAGCCCTGCATCATGGTTCAGCAAAGGAGCCACAAATACTCGTCAGTCATGGACAGCAATTCTACCAGAAAGGTGTTTGTGGGACTGGCAGCAGAAGATGATTCTGAGGTGTTTGGACACGTACCCTCCAACAAAGACCCCAACTGGTGCAAAACTCCTACCGGGCACATCAAAAGGCCAATGAACGCTTTTATGGTCTGGTCCCAGATTGAGAGACGAAAGATCATGGAGCAGTGGCCAGACATGCACAATGCCGAGATCTCAAAACGACTTGGAAAACGCTGGAAATTGCTGCCCGATTATGAGAAGATCCCCTTCATCAAAGAGGCAGAGAGATTGCGGCTTAAGCACATGGCTGACTATCCTGACTACAAGTACCGTCCCAGGAAGAAGAGCAAGTGCTCCACCCCTGTGAAACTTGTGGAGAAGCTGCCCCTGAAATCCAGCAAGTCCCATTCAGGAAGGTCTACTGGGCTCACCAGCAAAGGGCTTAAGATCAAACCCACTTCTTCCAAGCATAACTTCAGTGGCAATAAATACAAGAACTACAGCGAGAGCATGAGTGATGACGACACAGTGGATGTAAACATAGAAAGTCCAGTGACGTTACAAGATGATCACAACCAGACAAGTCACCTTGTCCTCCACAAACAGGCGACCATTCACTCTGAGAACCAGCAAGCAGTTCCTGAGCTCAGAGTGAAGGTGCCCATCTCCCACACCAGCAGCATTCAAAGCCTCTCCGACAGCGAGTGCCAGGCTCCACCAGAGTCCACGATGAGTGAGCTACGAAGGTCGACCTCTGGAAGATCTTCCACACCAAACTCCACCAGCTCCTCCTCTTTAGTGTCGTCAATGTGTTCAGATGAGGAACTGGATGAGGAACTCTTGCATATTATTTCTAACAGTATGCCTATGGACTACTCCACTTTGGACAAGGACTCTGAAGCATTTCATGCCAACTCAGGATCTCATTTTGACTTCCCAGATTACTGCACTCCAGAGGTGAATGAAATGATTTCTGGGGACATGCTTGTACCCAGCATCTCAGATCTAGTGTTCACCTACTGAAGTCAAGTTGAGTGTGTTTGGGCCCGCATAGCTGCCAAATTGAAATAAGAGAGGTCTTGAAAAAGATTTAGCCTTGAACGATTCCTTATTCCATTTGTTTATTTTTCTCAATGAAAGTGCTATTGCTTTCCTTTCAAAGCATGCCTCATCTTGTTGGTTTAGCTAAGAGACACATGCCTTTGCAGAGCTGTTTTACAAGAGTATGATGTTCAGAATCTCTCCAACAGTTTTGAAGTCAGAGGCAGCTGGGTGTAAGTTTTAGTGACGGGATACAAAGTTTTAACAGCTGTTTTGATAAATGTTTTAAACCTCACATTAATGTCTCGAAGCATCTGATGGGAAGCAGTCAAGCTGTGATCAGTTCTAAGCAAAGATCTGTATCTACTTAAAATGTGGCACTGTCAATTACATGACATCTCATAACAGTGTTTGTCCTAATAATTACACATTCAAATGATTTCTCCCAGAAGCTTTTGCGGATAAACACAAATATATAGCTGGCTGGAGGTCAGCTGACAGTATCGGTACATTAATATTCTGAAATACTAAGGTGTAAACATTGAAAAGGAAAGGATGAAGCTTATTAAAATCTGCAGCACTTGTCAGGCATACAGGCAACTAGACAAGTGCCAGCACATAATTCATATCATATTCTTTACTAAGGTAATAGCACTTTCATCACCTTGCCATCGCCGCAGACTTTGAGACACACTTGTAATTTAAAGGCAGCTCTGCATTGGCCCTGAGTGCAGGTGTGTGTGTGTGTGTGTGTGTGCGCATCTATGTGTGCCTGAACTGTTTGGACTGCGGATAGAGGGGGTGTAAGAGGGTTTTGGGGTTAGGGAATGGGGGTTGGGATTGGCTCTTTCAGGGAACCGTGCATCTGTCCATGCAGGCAGCAGCTTTTATGCAGGGGTCGGACTCTACGCTTTCTGAGTGTCTGTCGAGGGTGGGGGGGCACGTGGGTGGGGTGGGGGCTCCCACACCGGTTTGCTGAAATGCATGTCATGTCTGCAGCTGCCCCGAGCAGGGCGAGAAATCTGTGTCTGCCAGCTGGCTCCCATTGACTCTCTCAGGGATCGTTTGTCTAGGTCCTTGTGCCTCCCGTGGGTAATTCATCTGTGATGATACGTTTGTGTGAGTGTCTTTTTCTCTCAACCGCTCTACCGGAGAAACCATCTCCGAAGCCAACTAAGGTGACAGAATGCTCCTATTTCTCATGCTCTTATTAATTTCTGCTCAATTGGCACCCGGAAGACCGGCATTATTTACCTTCAACAAACAGTTGTCAGAGGAGGAGACAACAAACCCTGCAGTTCATATCTTACATAAACTGTTAATCCTCCTCAATTCCTGATGCCCTGTGAAGATGCAGCTCCATGCTGTGCATTCCCAGCTGAAAGCTACAGAACACAAAAGGAAAGAGACCTGCTGTGTGTTAGCTTTTTGTTTAACCTCACACTTTGGACTGCATAATGACTATTTTTGTCACATTGACCACAGAGGCATAAATAGTCTCCATCTTGCTGTGTTTTGTATTGTAGGAAAGAGTTGACTGAACTAGTTATAATCAGTATTTTTTATGGTTTGCAAAAAACATAGTTTTACCAACCAGTTTTTAGAACATACTGCTAAGTGATTCCATGTTCATGGCGAAATGACACACAAATCACAAATAATTCAGGTATCTGTATTTGAACTGAAAAGGGACATGCCTATGGAAAGATGGACATAGTTTGTGATACGAGGCCTTCATTCATAAAACATAATTTAGGATTTTACTGTGTTGAAAATGAGAATCAATTTGCCCCAGCAAATATGTACAATGCAGAAAAAGTTTGTGCTTTTAAACTGAACTGATGACATTTTAAATGCTTATAACTGTAGAAACTTCAATTTCTTTAATATTGAGGTAATGGTCAGCATTAATTGAAAAACCGAAATGAACTTTGCATGTGTTATAAATAAGGATTTGTGAATAGGCAACATACAATGCTTGGGCCTTCAAACATCATCAGGGAATTTATTTCAGGACAGCGATCATTTCACAATTTGACTGCAGATTCTGACATTGTGAAATGGATCGCCACGCCTGATGTTCAAAGACAAGACAGACAAGTCTTTGCATTGAGACACATGTCAATCATATCTCTCTTCATACACTATTGAAAAACTGTAACAAGTCACACACTGAACCAGTACAGTACAAAACACCAGCAGACAAAATAACAAAACAAAACAACAAAAACGGCTCAGGACTAAAACCATCTGCCCAGTGTGGGTCTGCTTGGATTCAACCATTTCTAAGATGCACTCTGTTTGGCCATTGTATGTTATTGAAGATAATCTGCAAAATAACTGTATGTAGCATCAAAGTTCACTCTGCAAAGTTGTACCTTTTTTTAAAAAAATTATATTTTAAAATGCCACAATACTTTTGAGTGCATTTTTCAGCTGTAAATAAAACATCTATTTAAACATGTCTTAAACTTACACCTTGCCAATATATAGGCCTATGCTTTTTTCCTTGCTCATTTTGCAATTGTATATATTTGTATTTTATAGAACATTTTGCACTTAAAATTCTTATGGTATTATTGATTCATTTTATATTTTAGTAAAAGCACCAGAGAATATGGTAGACAATTCACAGATGGGCTCAGACAAATTAGTGTCAAAGTGATAAATGCAGAAAGCTGTATATAACTGAAGCAGTGTAAAAAAATACCCATCTGCTCTGCACCTCCTAATCTGGGCTGGAAATTAATGAATAGCATTCTGGGATAGAAAACCAAGGACAATGCTAATTTCACACAGGCCAGACACAGCTTTGCTAAACCTGTCATATGTGGAGCATGCAATTCCTCGCAGAGCCATGGATGCCTGTCACAAACCTGCTGTCAATAGGCTGCCAGAATCACGCAGAGCCCTTTCGATTTCCACCAATGGAGTGTTAGAAAGCCGTTAGCTTCTTCCTCAGGATAGGAGAATTTACATGGCACTGTCTAAAAGCTAAATCTACCAGGAATCTCACCATTCACAACAGACTTCACAGATCAACACAGTGGGTTGCACAGCAACAAACACGTTTAAATAAAACCAAGCTTCTCCATCCATCGTCACCAGATACTTTCAAATGCAACATTTTTGTTTTTAAGCAAAAATAAATAAATAAAATACAAATATATTGGCTCCCCTATGATCAGCAAGATTCTTGTGAAACATAGAAACAAACCAAAAAAAGGTATTCAGTTAAAGCACTCTTGAACATTTTATTTATTTTCTGCGAGCCACTATCAGAAGTTAATTTCTGAATGGGACAGCCTAAACTTACTTGTAACTGATCAAACTTCTTGAAATGGATCTTGAATCTATTCTTCTATGCAAAGGCACAACGCAGTAACTACACATTTTTGTCAAAATGATGTCTCTCATTGAACTTTTCCACTGCACGGTACAACTCGATTCGACTTGCTTTTTGGGGGTTTTCTACTGTGGATAGTACCTGGTACCTGGTACTCTTTTTAGTATCACTTCGGTCGAGGTTCCAAGCGAGCCGATACTAAACGTGATGTCAAAACCCTGCAGATCACTGATTGGTCAGAGATTTGCTACATGGGACGTCAACCCGCTAGTTTTAAAGTTAGCTACAGCGATAGCAGTATCATTTGTTCACACGACTTTCGTATTGTAAAAAGAAATGACTAAGCGCAAAACCACAGCGTGACGAATGAAATGAGGTGGAACGAAAAAGTCTTTCAGGAAGTGTCTCAGCTGTTGGCCGCACACAGCTACCACCGGGCCTACCAACAATGTAGAGACTACAGTGGTTCGACCAAATGGACGCTATCAGCCATGGCTGGAGTCCACTTTAACTCTATACTCTGCTTGAAAGCTTCACTTTATTTAGTTGACCAGCTACAGGAAGCTTGCTTCTAAAACAACCAGGCCAATTTAACTGTTACACTTGAGCAAAATCACCATGCAACAACTGCTTTATACAGCACAATGAGCTAGTAGCTAACAGCTAGCGGTCGTGTTATTGTTTACTGTTTTGTGTCGCGTTGAAGAGAAAATCACGGCAGTAGAGGCGGTGCAACTATGACGATCAGCCAATAATCCCACCCACGTTGAGGCGGCACTAACAGCAGTGGAAAAGCAAGCTCAGAAAAGTAAAGTGAGAAGAGTCAAGTCGAACTGTAACATGCAGTGGAAAAGTGCCAGTTCCAGATTTTGCAGTTTGGAGGTTCCACCAGCAAGTGGTAATAAAGTTCATTTTCAAACTCCCTAAAATATACTGGAACATTAAATGAATTCCCTGACAATCACTGTTGACTTGTAGCCATTTTGAGAAAAAAATATATAATTATGAGATTGTGTTAATGGTCATAGCTTATTTTTCAATTAAAATCATTAATTTTATATTTAAAATTGCATTTATGATCTAATTTATATTGGTATTTTTGTTTATTTATTTTATTTTTTTGTGATTTTTAAGTCACTGCAAAAGGGGCCAGTGGAAGAAGTTGGACAGTGTAAAATGTTTGGGTTCGGTATGAATTTTTGACCACTTCTTTATTTTGTTATATTTTCGTTTAGTTTGAAGTGTAATTTAAATTTAGGACTATATTTAGCTTAATTTGTTCGTGTTTAAATAAATTAATACATTTTTCAAAATCAAAATCAACTGGTAGAAGTGAAGTGCGTTCCGATAAAATCTCTGTTTATGCTAGCCATGATTTGTGTATGAAAATGATTAATAATACTTACATTCTCTATAATTTAAAGGAGCATACTTCCAAATAAGAATCACATGTTCCATTCATATAAAAGGAGCGTGTGTAACTTTCATAGAAATATGCCTGGCATTCATCAAGGATGCACGAAAGAACGCAAGTCCATATTTCTATTCTTTTAATTCATTGCATACAGTCCGTTTACACAACCAACTTCTTATAAATGTGCTGTCTTTGTTTAAATCACTGGTGCTTGAGGAAATTGACTATGCGCGTTGAGCGCATGATTCCGCCAAACCCACTGGCTGGACTTAGCGCATGCTTACACGAAAAAAACAGAACATCATGGCCATGCCCATTGACTTGTGCTTATGATTTAAGCCATTGCGTTGTGCGTAATGATAGCACTCTTAAAGTATGACACTTTATGTTATACAGGTATTAGCTGTCATAATCACGCTGTACACATAATTACATCATAAAATATTCTAACATTATTTTATTATATTTACATGATTGACCACAGCATCTGCCTAACTTGCATAGCAACATAGAGCGCAGCAGTCTGGTTCCGGAGGTATAAATCCCATTAATTTTCTTCATAGCGGAAATGATTATTAACGATGACTGATAAACATTTAAAGACAGAAATACTGCGAGCTCCAAGGTTGTTAATAAATGGTACTGCTTCTGTTGAAGCCATCAGTCAGCGGTATTTCAACTTCATGTTTTCAAATAACTTTTTGGTTCAAATCAAAGTTGGTAATGTTGGGATTCACTTCGGAGCTGGTTGATTTGATTCATGAACTCGTTTATGAAGGGTTTGATCAAATCCTTATGGAAACAATAATATTTTTTTAAGGCTAAAAACGTGTATGGGCACTGTTGCACTCATTTTGTGATTCTCTTTGTCACACAGAGAAATATACAAGTACGATGAACAATGTTAAAAACGTTATCATAATCTAGTTAACACATTTAACTGGAGTGAATTTTAAGACACGAAACGTTAATTTAGTTAATTCCATACATACAGCAGTGATGTTACCATGGCTGTATTGATGCCATCATCATGATCTCAATCTCTTTGCTAAGGAAACTATACTACACAAAAAAGTAAATAGATTTTAGCATACTGTAACTTTCACTTTCCTCAACACACAGCGATGAAGACAAGGAAAAAGAACTAGATCTTAGTACAAAAACACTGCTCAATTTGCAGGAATATTAGTAGAAATGATTTTTGGATATGTATTTATTTATGCCTCTGTAGTAAGCTATAGTGTGTTAAAGCAGGTACTAGAAAAAGCATGCATAGAGAAAGCACTTTGGTGTACATAATAATGGCAGATCTGAGCAGCGCAGTCTGTCATTTTTTAATATAGTTATCTCAGATGAATAAACTGCTTAAGTCGACACCTGACCTTTCTGTCTTTCGGTTTAAGTCTATGTGTGTGTATAAAGAGCTTAAAGAGCAATTGAAAAACATGCACGTCGATAGAATTACATACAAACTTCCACGTAAAGCTGCACTTTATAAATTAAATATGTTAATCAGTGTGGATTAAGCAAATGTGGCATCAGCAAGCTGTTCTTATGTAGTTGAAAGTACTTATGTAGTTTTCTAACATGTATTTGACATAGACCTGTCATATATGTCTGTTTAACGCTGTGGCTTTCTCCCACTCTGTCTCTGACGTAAGTTTCAGAAAGGATGCAGATGCTCTTGTGGTCAGAGCACACAACCATGAAAGGTTGCAGCAGTCATATTTGTGACAGCACGTTACATGCACACATGTCTCATGTGACATATGAAAACTTTTAAGCACTACCGACAAACACAACAACCCTTTCTAGATGCTTCTGACCTACACTTCGCCGAATATGGCAACAGGAGTAATGGCAAAGCCACATACTTCAGTATGAAACCAGAGGAAAATTGTATTGCTCATAATTGTACTGTTTTCAATCAATTCAATTTCAATCATCGTATAAGTAAAAATCCAATTCATTTTTTCCATATGTTACAAACTTTTATAAATCGTGTTTACCAGATGAATTTGTGGACTACACTACCCATGATCCTGCAAAGGAAAATACACCAATCACAGAATTACGACAAACAAACCGCGACACACAAGTTCTGTGGCGACTGCATGATTCCATGAATGATGCACCGTGAATAACACATATGTGGATGCATGTTTGCATGCACAAAATCCTCAGAATGTGCGCGCACACATACACACACTGTGTGTTGAGCGCCCTTTTGTGCATCGTCTTTCCATTTACACGCTTTGAGGACTATATAATATCTACTTATTACATTGTGTTTGGGCTCATTTGAATCGGGACAGTCTGCTGTAAGTTTGATAAGTCAGTGTCTGTTACCGTGTGTGACGAGTAGGGCAGAGACGAGCGGCGTCTGAGAAGAGCGAGGCCAGGAAGAAAAGTGGCGAATGACTTTCACCTGCGCGCCACACCAGCCTCTCGTTCCAGCGAGGGGAGGCGGGAGTATGTAAGGAGGAGAGACAGCGGCAGACGGGAGAGAGATGTACGATGCCTGTCCGCGTGTTTGAGTGTTTTTATGATTTGACGCAGCTGTTTGAAAAGAAGTGCATGTTCTTGTTTCTTTGTATGCTGAAAAGTGTCATTAAATGTCTATGTGTTTGTCAAGTTTGCTTCTGGTAACAGCCGTCTGCACAGTCACGAGAGAGTAAATGGACGTGGACAGCTGTTACCGGAAGCCAGTGATTCTAGTTTATAAAGTTATAAATATGGATACGTTTCTTACAAAAATGCATCGCTTCACTTCAAAATGCCTTTAAGCCGTATGGATTACTTTTTTGATGGATGGATGCACTTTTTTGGGCTTCAAATTCTAAGGTACCATTAATTCCAATTATAAAGCTTGGAAGACCCAGGATATTTTTTTAAATAACTCCGATTGTGTTTGGCTGAAAGAAGAAAGTCATATACACCTAGGATGGCTTGAGGGTGAGTAAATTATGGGATCATTTAAATTTTTGGGGGAACTAACTCTTTAAGAACTTGAAACCATTCTTCGACAATTAACAAATTAGTTAGTGGTATTATTTGTTGTGATTTTGAAGCTGGTATTGAGAATCGTCGACTACTGAAATGTTGGTAATGTGATAATGTATAGCCTTTATTGTACATGGCAGATCTTGCAGCAATAATATGATGAAAAATAGATATCTTTCCATAGAACTATGAGCATCCCTGCTGTTAATGGTGCCGATGAAGGCTTTTCTTTATTTGACAACCATACATTTCAAGATACTTAACATATAACAATAGCCTCCTCCCCTACCCAGTGCAGTTTACATTTCTGTCACAGAGAATTGAGTTGATTGCATAGGTACACTATTAGGTTGGGCATCAGTCATAATTTTCGAAAAATATACAACATAAACATTGACATGTTACTTGAGCATGTAATTTAAAACATAACAATGCTTAATGTCGAGCCCTGGCTCAAATATATGCTCTAGACGATTTTATGTTTTGACCATTTGTGAACTACGTTAAACTCAGTCTTGTTTCTGCTTTGTGGGTGTGACTTTTTTTGGCACGTCATGACCATTCATATTTATACAACAATGTGTTCATGATTAAAATACTACTAGCTCACAAAATTGTTTACAAGATCACAAAGTTCTTCATAGATCTAGCCTATTAATTTAGCTCTAAATGTGCATCAGATTGATGCATTTAACAAACTTTTCTTATGGGGTCCATGCCCCCGGACCCCCCTAGAGGGTCTGATGTCCACCCACCACGGTCTCACAAAACCCTGTGGGAAACACTGATGTTATGTGTATGTTTCAGGAAGAAATAAAGAAAAACTTTTCAAAAATAGACACTCCTTTTTATTATATTTATGGGTGTCAGTGGGAATTTCAAACACTAATACTCACTGCAGTTTGGCCTCTGAGTGAAACAGATTTGCTCATTGCATTTTACTAATCGAGTCCTTTCCAACAATATATATAACACACGGCTATCTAATCTTTATGTTTTTATCAACTCTGAATACAACTGTTGTGATTAAAAAAAGCAAATTATGACAACAAAAAAGTTCTAATTTGTCAGTAATTTAAAAATCATTATTTAAGAATCAGTAGGACTAGTTAAATGCATTGTGAAGTCCAGATTCTAAGCTTTAAACTGACAATAATTTATTACATAATTATTATTATTATTATTAATATTTTTTTCTGCAGGGAGTGCACCAACTAGCTTGGTATAAACTCAGATCAATGAATCCTTCTATCAATAAAAAAAAAATTATATTGTTTAAATATGTAAAATAAAAAGAATTAGTCATAATTGCTAAAAAATAAGTTTTCTTGGAATAGTAACAATTTTAGTGCGCCGGTCATTTTTGACCGGGAACACAAAAGGTGTTAGCACAAACGAGCACAACACAAGGGTTAACTAACACAGACATTAAGGGATTCAGAACTCAGGGGCACCATACTGTGGTGTCTCCAGAGCAAATGGTGATTAAGTGACTAGCCCAAGGGCTTCATGATGTTATTAAGTGCCAAGGGCAGAATTAAAGCTTGGATCTTCCTCTTAATGGTGTGTACCACTAACCACTGGGCCCCTGCTTTCTTTTTTGTTAGTTAAAGTCTATGGGAACGAAAATAAGTGCTGTATGGGAAAAATAATCTAGGTTAACACCTACAGACAGCTTATTTGCCTTGTGGATGTTTGATAAATACCCTTGCCTTGACTCCCTGTCACCAATAAACTGTAAGTAACGCCACACCTGAGAGGATTAGCAGGATTACAGGCAATAGCTTTCACACAGGATGTGAGGCATCGTTCCAATAGTAGACCGCAATCCAAACTGAGGCCTTAAAAAATAATGCTCCATGAGCAAAACATTACATAAGAGAGGCCATTATTTTCCAAATACAACATGCCGGCTAGGCCCACAATGTCTCACTTTAATTTTAAGGCCTGCTGAGAGAGCACAACATTAATTTTACTCCCCCTTGTCCAGTGTCTTGTATCGGCAAACGAGTTCGCCTGCACAGCTCTGTGATGGATGCCCACAAAATCTTTGTCCAGTAAAAGCCAAGCCTCATCTGTGGAACAACTTATTGAATTTCCTTGGGTGCTTGGCTAAGCAGATAACTGTTTTACAATGTGAATAATTGGACACTTATATTTCACAGCAGCCAGCTTTCCAGTGCATGGTACGAGTGAATGTGTCAACAATGGTGCACATTTGAGCCATTTTTCCAAAGGTCAGAGAGTGAAATGTGCTGTTCTGTCCCTCCTGATTTATCTAGCACTCTTTCTTATGTAGGCTGCAGATGGGAGGTGAATTAGCCCCATGCTAAACTGCTGCGTCAGTCCAGTGTTGTCCATACTTGGATCAGTTAGAGCTCACTAATTGCTGTAACTCCAATTATGCGGTGATAAGCAGGAGATGGGATGATTTGAGGCTGTGAGTGGAAATTAAAGATCTAAATCACTCTATGGTTGGATGAATTTGAGGGGGGTTGGTTGGGGGGTGGGGGAACAAGACATAGAAAGACCCAATTTATTTCAGATGATCAGATCACAAGTGGACAGCACTAAATACTGGTGTAAATGGAGTCCAAAACACTTTGTGTTCTGAATATTGAAAACACATTCGGAGGTGGCTCTGTACATTTCTGATATCCAAAAACTTGATAGAATTTCACTTTGTCATCACTGTTTTTATGTGAATAAATTATAGGTCCATTTCTAGTTTCAACAATATTGTTACTTCAGGACTTTGTTTTGCTGCACAAAAATAAATAAATAAATCATGCAATGTGACCAACATTTGTAGTATGACCATTGAAAATATGGCCATTGAGAGACCCATATCTCTGTAATTATCCATATAGGACCTTAAACATAATATAAGAGAAGGAAAGTTTGTTCTAACATGCTACAAGGAGGTTAAGATATCTTAAATACTTCTGGAGTTATAGGCACTCCAATTTTGGGAAAATAAACCCACAAAAATGATGCTGCCACCTTTCTAAAGTTTTATTTTAGAAATAATTGATTAAATATTGATCCATGTCATTAAATATTCCAGCTTTCAATATTTCATGGCTCTCATTTATGTTTATCTTTCACAAGTAAAAAATAAATACATTTGAGCCCAGGTGTAAACAGGGCCAAAAATATATATGTTAGTTTTATACTATGATATATCTAGGCTGTGCTGCATTATGCGGTTTCTCTGACCTGCTTCTGCCCTCACTGCTGGAGATATAGTACGGCAGCCTGCTCAAGTGAGTCAGCATCTCCATACACATGCTTACAGACGAGAGGGATTCCGCACCACTGAACATGTCTCTGCTTCTAAAAACAGACTATTGGCAGCATATTTTCATATATCTCCTCATTAGAGGATTAAAACAGGTGGGTCAAATGGGTTATCATGAAACCTATGAAGAAAATGTCCTGGTCAAATTTAATCCCAAATCAATACAGAAAATATTACATTATATTTAGCATTAAGAAAATGAAGCCTACATTAAGGATCAATACGATTTAAAAAAAAAATAAATAAAAATTTTGCTGCATCGTTTTCAGGAAAATTAAGCACATTTTACTACCCAATTCTTATTATTTTCACAGTTCCCATTATTTTCCATGATGATTGTGTATTACATAAAAAAATTTGCTGCTGTTCAATTATATTTTTTTTATTAAAATCAGCGAAAATGAAAGCGAGTACTACTAGTATGTATAACCTTGTGCAACCGTACACGAGTAGGTGTTGTATTTTGGCTTTGCAATACACAACACATCATTTAAATTAATTTAAACCAACTGAACTCAGAGACACTGTGCTGTCAGAAAAAGGGCTAAACTTCATGTGTCATGTGACAAAACAACATGGTGCAGATCACAGCGGAGTTTGTCTTTCGGAGAAATGCCAACAAAACTACATCTCGTAAGAACGCTAATTAAGTTTTTACATTGAAACCTGTTTGAGTCAAAAGATTTTAGTTTTAAAGTTTTTAGTTTAATTAAATATGCCATTTTCAAAATATGAGCAATTTATTGTGAAACGCCTCGCTGCAAAACACAATGTACACTAATGTTTACTTTAGTGCATTTTGTCCTTAGAAATCCTATATTTACTGTGCATTATAACACTGAGAATCAATGGGTTAATTTAAAAGCTGAAAAATTTTGTTTTCGGAGGCTTTATATAGAGTTAGCATTCGGCACATTTCGGTTCTCCCGATGGCCAGTCCGCCTCTAATCGGCCCCAAACTGTATCGGCCCACTGGGAAAATGCCCAGTATTCCAGATTACCCGTCCAGCCCTGGAGCATCCTATAGCGTTCCTATGCAGCTAAGTGCATTCACTCCTAAAATCTGACCAAAAGTTCAGTTTCAGACAGCAGATGACATTATTTGGACCACTCAACATGTTTGGCAGACATGGGACTTTGATAATCAGTACTTAAATGCAGAATTTATAATGTTTAATTTTATTTTAACATGGTTGGCTGTGATTAGATGATGCTGGCCATTAATATGAATCAGAAATAATTATGCTAATTTCTGATGTAGTATTTGTAACACTCCTGGAAACATAATAAAAAATTGGATAAAATAAAAACAATCTGACTTTCTATAGCACAGATTTATTTAAAATGAGTCCCACTGTCCTCATATGTTGCCATACATTGTTAGGAAAAATATTTGCTCTAAAAATTACTAGTTTTTAGTTACTAGTTACAAATCAAAAAGGGAAATGGAAAATGCACACAGCAATCATGCTCGGGGCTCAGGAGGATAAATAGTTTACAATTTCAAAAATATATCCTCTTTTCATGTTGCGGTAATGAGAATCATAAAGACCAACTTTAAAGGGTTAGTTCACCCAAAACTGAAAAGTATCCCATAATTTACTCACCCTCAAGCCATGTATATGACTGTGTATGAGGTGTATATGACTTTCATCTTTCAGCCAAACACAATCAGAGTTATATTAAAAAATATCCTGGCTTTTCCAAGCTTTATAATCAGAATGAAAGGTACCTTAGATTTTGAATCCCAAAAAGGTGTTTTCTTTTGCTCTATCCTCTGCACTTCCGCGTTCGTCACTTCTGACCGGAACTTACGCTACGCCTACATTATACGCCGGAACTCGACTTTCTTGTGAACGCGCAGACGGCCGTTACCGGAAGCCAGTGATTATAGTTTATAAAGTTATAAATATGTAATATATAATATAACTCTGATTGTGTTTGGCTGAAATATGAAAGTCATATACACCTAGGATGTCTTGAGGGTGAGTAAATGATGGGATAATTTTCATTTTTGGGTGAAATAACCCCTTAACGGTCATGAAAATACATAAAATAAACAAATATTAATGGCCCTAAAAATAGGCATAATTTTCGATATGCAAAATGCAATATCTTATTTGTTTCCTGATTTTGGAGTAAAATAGGACCAGAACATTTTCTTGAAAGGTTTTGTAAGAATAGGATAATAACAAACTTGACTTCATTCAAGGCCAAGAACATAAGTAAGTCTGAAATCAGTGAGAAGAGAAGGTCATCATATGTTGCAGAAGCTTCACCCTCTTAAGTAGGGATTTGAGGGGCCATGGGGACATACAGATGGACAGATCTGGACTGCTTGTCCCCTCCAGCCACATCTCCAGACAGTTGGACAGAGAACAATGTGGCATGTAGTGAGAGGGGCCCTCAGTGCCAGGAGGAAACAGTAATGAGAGACTACGAGGGGGTGCAGAACTAGTTGGCAATTCACACACTTATGGGTGAATCTTATGAAACCTGTCCTTTAAGTTTTTGAAACGTGACATTATTTTAATGAAAATTAAGCACGTCCCATCGCCCCATTTTCATTACTGTAATGTAAATAAATAGTTAGATATTATTTAAATTGTAAAGTATTTCTTAATCATGGTAGGATTTGATGTATTGTCTTTAACTAATGCTCATTTAAATAAATACAAATATTGTCTTACAGTGTTTTATCTGTGAAAATACTATGTGACCAACCTGGTCTCATAGAATCATGTTACTATTCCGACATCTTTGCTAAATGATTTGTATGTGGCTTGTATGTATCTCAGCAGTTCTCTTACGAGAGGTTCTCTCGTATTGCGTAAGCTAGCTTACGCTACGGGAAAGATTCATCTTTTCTGAGATATTGAAGCCAAAAAATTATCCTTAATTCTGTATCATTTGTCAACGCAGTGCAGCAACTGCAGACCTTGAGCGGGCTAGCTAGCGAGCTCATTGGTTGCTCTGCGGCAACTGCTGCAGCCTATAGACGAACTTGCGTGAACTCGCGCCCAATGAGAGGCGCCCGCGCGTACCAGTTTAAATTCAAAATTACTTATTGTGTGGCCTGGGTAGCTCAGTAAGCAAAGACGCTGACTACCACATCTGGAGTCGCAAGTTCGAATCCAAGGCATGCTGAGTGACTCCAGCCAGGCTTCCTAAATTGGAACTGGATTGGTTGCTAGGGTGGGTAGAGTCATGCTGGGTTAGCCTACTTGTGGTCACCATAATGTGGCTCTCGCTATCAGTGGGGCGCATGGCGAGTTGTGCGTGGATGCCACTAAGAACAGCGAGCCTCCACACGTGCTACGTCTCCGCGATAACGTGCTCAACAAGCCACGTGATAAGATGCGCGGATTGACTGTTTCGAACCTTCACATTCGGACAGGATTAGATATATCAGAAGACCCTTGAGGTAGCTGAAAAACAGTAGGCTATGTGCTCTGGAATTCTTACAGAGGTTGTGTGAGAAAAACAAAGACTTGTCAGATTCGGACCAGATTAAAATCACAAAACACATATGTGAAACACAAATTTCCCTAGCCAACTCAGTCCTGTCCGAATAGGGCTCTGGGGATCTTTTCATGAGATTTAACCTCGTACTTAAACAAACACAGACATCTAAGTCTGTTTCACTGTAGTGTGTTAAAGATGCCTGTGGCCTGTCTCGTCTATGGCTAGTAAGACAATACAGATGTACAATACAGCCCAGATATGATGGGAGGCTTTCAATCTGATGTGAATTTGTGTGAGGGAGACAGAAGTAGGCAAAGAAGATCAGAAAGATGTGTGACAGAAAAAAACAATAGATGAACAGTAAAAGGTGAGGAAGAGACAGATGAAATAGCTGATACTTTCCATCTCACACCATTAAAGGATCACCTAGTAATCTGTGTAAAATGTGGTAAAACATGAACACGCTAAAGATAATGATAACCTCTTTTTCCTCTTTTATAATGTCAAAGTTTTCATTTCCTGGGGAGGCAATTTTAGCCTTGACACCATTTACCAAACTAGTGTGCGTGCGTGTGTGTGTTGTTGTGACAGCATTACAAGCTGTATTGCAATGCTTCAAAGTTTTAAACCAAGCAATCAAACACAACTGTTTCTGTGTAGCTGTTTGTGAACACTGCAAAATTACTTGTGCGACAATCCTTTGTAAATAATATTTTTTTTTAAGGAATCACATTTTTCTTGATATTTTGAGACAAAAGTTTTCAATAAACTTTGAAAACATTTTGTATATTATATATTATAACTCAACTTGCTCTACAATAAAAAAAGACAATTTATTGAAAACCAAGCAGCAAAACCGTGTCGTTCCATACTCCCGCGGGTTTTTGGCCCTTTTTTAAACATCACATGAACACATGACCGCATACATTTACATGACAATGACACATATTTAGGGGTAAATTTCATAGTTGCACCACTTTTACGCAGGTTATTTTAGCATAAAAACCTGCATCTTATTCACTAACCACCCGAAATCTCATTTAAGTAGGCGCAAACGTTGCTCAATTAGAGCTGCGTTAAATTTTTTATTAAAGGGATAGTAGGACCAAATATTTAAAGGCAGCATAAAAGTAATCCATAAGTCTACAGTGGTTAAATCTATCTTCAGAAGCGATATGATAAGTGTGGGTGAGAAACAGATCAATATCTAAGTAATTTTTACAATACATTTTCCTCGAACCGCCAAAAATAAAAGAAGAAAGTGAAAGTGGAGATTGAAGATAAAAAGGATTTAAATATTGATCTGTTTCTCACCCACATCTATCACATCGCTTCTGAAGATATAGAAATAACCACTGGAGTCGTATGGATTACTTTTATGCTACCTTTAAATGCTTTTGGAGCTTTAAAATGTTGGTACACATTTACTTGCATTGTGAGGACCTAAACAGCAAAAATTCTCTTCTAAAAATCTATGTTTGTGTTCAGCAGAAAAAAGAAAGTCACACATCTGAGATGGCATAAGGTGTCAATGATGAGAGAATTTTATTTTTGGGTGAACTATCGCTTTAATTCATTGTCATTCCTTTGCAAACATGCCTAGTTTTTATGCAAATTAGGTTCAATATTGTTTGCATTTTATTCACAAAAATGTGCAATAAGTCCGAGCAATAACCATCGCGCTATTACCGCCCGAGGAAAGCAGAAGGTAAACTGAATTTTCTATAAGAGATCCTTGTATAGATTTGTAGAGCTTTATAGTTAGATGTATATCATTTTATATCGCATGTGCGTTGTAGTAAAGCACACTTTCAGCATGTTAAAGAGACAATTCAGGTGGTGCCTTATCTGCATAATTCCTCTAGTGAATTGGCTGCTAAACCTGGACAACACAGCATCATAAGTAAGTGCAACCAAGGGCTGTTTCTCATTTTGCATGCATAGAGGGCATTTGCAAAGAAGTCTTAAAGGCAAAGCAGCCAAAACTGACTATAAAAATGGTAATTAAAAACGGAATTATGACAGTTCTGGACAGAAACATTTCTTTACTATAAGTGGACTTCAGGGGGGAGGAAATTATGATATGACCCTTTTAGAGGCTATTTGTTTCCAAGAACATGAAAATCCAAACAGCAGACTTCCCAAAATAGTCCTGATGCCTCACAGTTGAGCTGAATGTAAATGCAGGGAGACAAGGTGGCAACTCTAACATTAGCAATGCCTGTCTACGCGTCCACTCACGCCTTGCGTCAACAGGATGGGCACATGAAATCTGGCAACATGCTTCTGGCTCTAACCTACTTATTCCACTTCATGTCTGACCTTGTGACGGTCATGTCTAGAAGGTAACCTCCCGGTCACCTAAAGTCTTGTTTGAGCCTCATGTGACATATTGGCCTACACACTGTGTTTACTGTGTTTATTTGGAATCCTACAGAAACCCTACACCAGGTATGTGCCGTGGGCTTTGAGACTGGGCAAGCATCAAAGATTTGTAATACACATTATTGAACGCTGTGGCCAAAACACATTATACGGGTGAGTTTAAAGTCAAGGGAATGTTATAGACATAATTTGTTGGCTAAGAACTCACCAGTCAATGGAAACAATTGTCACAATGGCAAACTTCATGACCAAATTGTTTTAAATTCAGTTATATTGCTCAAGTCACACAAATAAAAGATTGTCATATATTGCGCCAAGCATGTTTATGTCCATTAAATCATACAATGAACTATAGTGCCAGAAGAGCTTGTTTTGACATACAACAAAAATAAAAGATTTCAAGTTACTAGATTCACTACGTCACACTTCCCAACAGTACAGAAACACTGGAATGGACAGCAGCAATTAACTAATCTGACCGCCAAAGACAACAATCTTAACCTATATGCACAAGGCAAATGTAAACATAGCAGTCATCCCTTAATATATATTTTTAAACAGACACTGAACCCTAACGTTAGAACTATAAAACAGACAGAGACAGAGTTTATACAAGAAGGACATGATTGCCAGGTCACCACTTCAAAGACTAACAAGAAGCAATAACATAGTATCTATGACCTATCAACAACACAGATTTTTAATAAAGGATTTAACTTACCTTTACAAAATCCATGCATCTCTCCTTGCGAATGAATATCTCCATCACTTTGTTGTATAAGTCACCTGCTTGTTTAAGTTTCAATAGTCTCTCTATATTTTTAATTGAAATTAACTTTGCCAAATCTGTGCAAGTCATCTATGCTTACACTAGATCCATTTTAGCGCTTAATAATGCATTAGTTATGTAAACTTGAACGTGTTGATGTGTTGATCAGATATTGTGACTGAAGGATGGAGCTTCTGATTGGCTTACTCGTTTAGGTAAGCATGCTTACCTTGGTCATTTGTAGTAGTGGGCATGATTCAGTTTGAATGAATGTATAATGTTGAATGAAAGGGCGGTAAACAATGCTTTAAATCTAAGTCTGAGAAAGCATAACATAAAGTGCTTATACCTGAGGGTGGCGCCAAAGCCTATAAATGAATAACTGTCTGTGCTGCACAACTGAGATGAAAGATGACGAATTTAAAAGGTAAACAGTAGTTTATATTAACAATTGTATTTCAATTTCACAGTGTCATTTGTTCTTTTCACTCTTCTGTTAGGTAAGTACAAGCCCCTTGTGACTGTATAGGGCATTCTTTAGACAGAGGAACAATGCAAGATAAATATTCACAGCGTCAGACAATTATGCAAGCTGAAATACAGACAAACAAACACTTACATTAACATACACACAAAACACTAGTGATAAATGAGGAAGCAACAGAACGTTCTTGTGCAATCTTTCAAACCAAGCACTTCACATTAAAAGACTCTAGAGAAGATGTTCATGTGATTACTGTTTTGTGTGTGTGATACATGAAGGCAGAATGTAGAATGTTGACCGATGCAGCAAATTCTCCAAGACAAATTTAACCTCAGCAAATCCCCAACACATAAAATTGTTTATGGCATGATGACAGACTTGCTAAAGAAATGTTGAGGTACATTCAGTGAGGACAGTTCCTGCAAAGTTAATTTGGTAAGCTGTCGTCTGGGGAATGGCTTTCAACGCCCCTCACCACCAGAAAGACAGTGAGAGTGTGTATGTTTTACTTGATCACCCGAACCCATGCAACCCACACACATATCCTCTTCACCTGGGTGGCTGGTGCTGCTGAAGATATGAGTCTGACTCGGAGAGGTTTGTAGGCCACAGCTTATCTGCTGTTCACACAACCCTGTCTAAAACAAGCCAACTAAAAGTCTTTTTCCTCTCTTAATACACGTACACTCCCTGTGGTTACTTTCTTTTCTGTTACTTTCTTTCCCCACAGAAAAACAGTTATTGACGCAGTGCCAAGTCAATCATTTTTAAGATGGATATTAACATGGTGAAATTTGTATTAGCAGCCATTACATAGACTGTATTCATAACAAGGTTGGATATTTAGCACTCCGAGCCCATTTGCTCTCTGTGGAGCCTTTGCTAATCCTGTGTACTCCGTTGGATTTATCTGCTATCACAATGGGTTTCAGCTAAAACGCAGGCTCTGGATTTCTCTAAACCTGGTTTAAGCATCTGTAAAATGGAAGCTTGAGTTATAGGAGATTGCCAAAATGCACTCCACTAGACTAACAAAGAGGCTACTAATAAAGAGGGTTTCTAGTGTTCATGCTGATAGTGAAGCATGTAGGGGTTTGGGTTTATGTAAGAAAGGATAGGGTTACACAAATTGCTTGCCTCATCTCTCATCTTCTTGGGGCTTTTTGATCCCACAGCAGGGCACCATAGGGTTAGTGACAAAGACAGATTAACCTCAATACATCCGCAATATTAAATCCTTACAACATCTACTTGAAGCATGGATCCCTGTTTTACACTTCACCCACATCTGGTATTAGCAACTGATGTGCACTTTTGAAATTAATTGGAAAATATATGCTGGAGGAATTGGCTTGGAGTAAGAAGATGTTTGTTTATTTATACACCTCTCCCCCGTCCCCCTGAGATCAAATGTAACAATGTGAAATGGTATATGAGCAACTTTCAAGACTACTTTTTGCGATATTTTTAGTAAGCACGAATCTAGGTCTAAGATGATTTGCACTATTTGAGTACAATCTAAAGCAGGATGGTGAAAGATTTAAAGGACATTTTTAAAGGCATATTATTAGAAGAATCCATATACCATAATTGTACTTGAGTGTATGTTTTAAAATTATAGCAGCCCTGTAGTCCATATTCTATAATGCATGTGCTGTGATTTTGGTAATGACACAATTCAATATCAAAATATCACTGACTAACACATATATCATTTTACAATAGTTGGACTTGGAGTTGTCCAACTATTTTTGCAAATTACAGCTATTAATTAGGTAATTTATTTATTTATTTGTTTGTAAAGAAAACATGACATTTAATGAAAAATAGAAATCCTTTTTCTGGCACATGGTGGGGCCAGTGGAAATGTTTAGTTGTTTTTCCAGACTGCATTCGGTCAATGGTCAATTGGTCCAATTTGAATTTCCTCTTTGATCTGCCAAACTTATTAAATTACACATATTTTATGTACTAATTCTGTGTCATATTAATGACCAGCTGTACAACAAGTAGTTAAGCATCAAGGCAAGTAACATCAAAATTCTCAACAGAGGTGGGGCTCTTAAAATGTTAATGAACAAAACGAAAACTACATTCATTTCAGGAAAGAGATGCCACTGAATATCAATTGTGTTCCCTGTTGATTTAAAACAGTAAACAGCATGGGATGCAATATAAGTTTGAACAAATAACTACTAGAGCCTAAACCTCTTAGAAATCAAACCAGGCCTTTATACTGTGCATTTTAGAGAGAGATTAGCACTCGTATCATTTAGATTTCAACATCTCAGCCTTGTATTAAAAAGGACACCTTCACAAGTGACATTGTAACCTTGAGCTAAGAAATGACTGAGTGAAAAATAAAGCTTAAATTTGAGCAGGGGATTAAGGTTTTCTGTTATTGGGGTGCTGAGCAGAGCGCCAGCTGTGGACAAGTGAATTGCAAACAAAATGCACTGATGTATTGGGCAAACATCAGTTTAGTCATGACAACTCTCGGAAAGATTTAGCATATTAATGTGGGTATGACATATTGATAGGATATTGGTCATGGAAGACTAGATCTGCTTCGCTGCTGCTGCTGCTGCAGAGAAAGTACGGAGACTTGCTACTGCTAGAAAATAAACAGACATGCTGATTCGAGCATGTATGACATGCTGCTGCACAAATAGACATTACAAACAATTCTCGAATAAAGCAGGAAGCTGAACAAAAAGCTTAACACATAAACAAAAAAAATCAACCCCACCAACCAAGCAGATCTATTACCAACTTGTGTACTGCTGCAGCTCTGAAGAGCCATGTGCATGAGTAGCTAGGTGTGCCTTGGCCACTGGCTAAATGGTGCAATACTAATTAACTAAATTTTGTACATGTGCCTCAACTGCGATGTGTGCCAGCCAGATTTGTTAGAGGCACACTTCTATGTGTCATGGCCAAAAGCAGACCTTACCGTGCAAGCTGTTATAAGAAAAGCCCCAGCAACCACCTGAGCAAATAGCATAAAATAATTGTCATGATCAGATATCGCCCGATTGTTCAAAAACAGCCAAAAAAATAAGAAATCTTGCCAATTAATGTGAGCCTAACAATATGCTAATCAGAATTCAGTTAATGTGAGTTAAGAGTATATGAATGAGAACATTTAAGATTAAATGTGAGTTTATGTAACTGTTCTCTTTTGTGACACAGTGTTTATATTTTTATAGAAAATAAACCTACAAATGGCTTACTTATAGTGGTCCCTGTAAATTAAGCTGAGATAAAAGTAAGTAATTAAAAAAAAAAAAAACAAAGTCCTCTTTTTTTTATTGCACACTTCAGCTTTAAGCAGGGAACAACAAAACCATTTTGTCTGGAGCAAAGAGGGCTTGCATAATGCCAAAATAATGCTTTTACTATTTCCTCTGGAAATAGTCAAGCCATACTGTTCATTTAGCTACTAGATATCTACACTGCATCTCTGGTTTCGTAGGAAAACATGGTAAAGTAATTTATCAT
Organism: Xyrauchen texanus; assembly: GCF_025860055.1. Taxonomy (NCBI): domain Eukaryota; kingdom Metazoa; phylum Chordata; class Actinopteri; order Cypriniformes; family Catostomidae; genus Xyrauchen; species Xyrauchen texanus. The sequence goes on from NC_068307.1 coordinate 8,674,823, forward strand.
GCTATCCAAAGAAAGACCATTCAATAAACATGCAGTTACGATTTCCACAAAAGCACTGGGCAGCTTTTTTAATGTCTGTGCGGCAAATATGATTTTAACTTTAAAACCAATATTCTTCAGGTTATAACAACATGGTTATTCATGGTCAGAGCCAATCGGTAGCCGACTGAACCATCATGCAACACTGGCACATCAGTACTCTGTAATTAAACACCCAACATAGTTTTTGCAGACCCAGCAAAAAGACACTGAAGATGGGATCGTTCCAGTTCATGTTTTCTGAACCAATTTCATGCACAATTTGCTCTGTGCTGGATGAGAGCAGTGTGTGAGGGTGCCACTGAATCGCTGGCCTGTCTCTGTGACAGAGAAGATCCAGTCAGCCTGTTCAACTCTATGACGAAGCTCTCTACGGACTGCATACCTGTTATGTCTGTGTTTCATGGAAATGACTTTGGGCTCAGGGCAACAGGTTATTAGTAAATAAATGAGATAAATGATGCATATGGTGAAAGATTAGTCATTATTGAGTACTTCAATGGCATTTCAGGGAGCACACATACCTTTGATGATGCATTGTTGGGGTGGAGAGCAAATCTTGAGATCATGAAAACGTCTCACTGACCAGACACGGTATCAATCCAGTCTCACATAAATCTTCATTACACTACATTTTACTTTTATTTTCCTTAAAAAAAAAAAAGTAAGTGTTAGGCTGAATGTTAGCTTCAGCGTCAATTCAATTTCATTGTAAATAAAAAAATTAAAAAAAGGGAATGTTGAATTCTGCAGAACATCTCCTTTGGTGTTCCACGGAAGAAAGTCATATGGGTTTGAAACAACATAATCATGTTAATTATAATTTTTGTGTGACCTATCCCTTTAGACGAATATTCAGAAGTTAAGTTTAATCAACAGCATATGTTGATAATGTTGATTACCACAAACATTTATTTAAACTTAAAAAAAAAAAAGGAGCAAAAATTGAGAGGCACTTACAATGGAATTGGCCATTTTTGGAGGGTTTAAAGACAGAAATATTAAGCTTATAATTTTATAACAGCACTTACTGTATATTTATTCTTGTTAGAACTAGTGATGTCCGATAATGCACTCATGTGTACATATTGTACTTATGCTCGTAAAAATGTAGATCACAAAAGTATGCCATCTGATACACAAATGGCATTCCACACACAAATCAATTACAATCACATTATGTCATAGTGTGATTATATGAGATAAATATATATATGAGATAAATATATAGTTTGCATGTGCTGCACACTTAAAATGTGAGTGCTTGTGAATGTGTGGAGCCGGTGTTGTCGCTAAGTGACGGACATGTCCGTAAACAATCTCTCTCTCCCGCACGATCCTCTGCAGTAGACCTTTATCCCTCTCGGAGGCTTGATTAGCCTAATATGGGACCGGGTGTGTAGGATCACGACACGGCCCCACCCTCCGCCCTGCCACATAAGGTTATTGATATGATTGGAGTCTTCATCTCATGTGAGTAGTCATGACTTTATATGTATGTTCAAAAATTCATATTTTTTGTAGTAAAACTTTTATAATGTGGAAAAATTACCAAGTCCACCTTTAAGCAATATCTCACATCTGTCATTCTCTGTTATGCAGCACTTTATTAGTCAAAAATTACTCCTACGTCATATTATGGATTGTGCTGAGAGGTTCTGTATAAAAGCTTAATTCTTAAAAATAGTAAAATATTATGTTGAAATTAATCGTTATGTTTTCATTTGATTAAAGTTTTAATTCATACATTTATTTAAACACCATTTTGATGATAAAATTTAAACAAACTTTTAAAATGGAATCCCGAAAATGTAAAACCAAAAAAAAAAGGTATTGAATCGGAGAGTACCGAAAAGGAAGTATTGGTACTTGAACTCAAAAAACATTCTGGAAAAACTCCTGCATTATTTCATATGTAAAGTTGTTAAAATTGTTGTTTTTATGGTTGTTTTAGGGTTTGTTGATATTACATTGTCATGGTAACGAAGTTGTAAAATTGGCTATAACTTTACATAGAAAAGCTTAGTAAGCGATTTTGTCACACTAAAATTATGTTAACGCATATATATTTTATGACTTGTGGCTATACTTTTGAAACAGTAAGTATTTAAACACTTAAGAATCATTTTCATTGTAAGTGACTCAGTATAACTCTTATATTTTTAGCATATTAAGAAAAGTTTCAATAAATGTTTCTGTTAATCCATTATGCCACAAAATCTGTTTATTGAGCTCAACTTGTATTGAACCAGGAATATTTCTTTAGTGTTACTGAGTACTTGCATACTGAGTAACAATGAAAAACATTTGCTTCATATGTAAATTGTAGCTGCTTGGAAATACATTTGGTTAGTATTTTCACTATGGAAATAGATTTTCTGAAGAAACAATATTATAGTGGTGCTTGCTAGTGTACGTTACCTCCACGATGTTAGTGTTTAAGGAGGTTTCCAGGGAATTACTGTGTTCGTTTTTTTGTTTGTTTTGTTTTTTATCACATAGCTACGCATTGAAAGAATGTTCCTGGTCGGTTGCTATAGGTGGTTTCTTACATGTCAAAAGTCTTTTGTTTCAATGTCTCTCTATTTAATTTTTTCACCCCTTCTACCTGCCGCATGGTAATGACTGTTAGCCAGATTGTTTAGAAACATAAAAACACACCTCTCCTTCGCAAGCCATGTGATTTGAGATTCAAGTCTGTAATAAAAACGGTTTGAGTTATGCACCAAAGTTTAATACATAGGGTTTGTTCAAATCCTTAACCTAAATATACGCAATAATAGTGATTTTGACCGTAGCAAACACAACTAATTATATGTAGGCTACATGTATTATGTGTAACTAGAGATATCCTCTCATCTGTGACCCCACCGTTATCAGCATTTGGCCTCTTCCTGCTTTCCAAATCTTCCCTACATGCTACTAACCACTAACACATTGCAAGGTGAGGTCTTTCTTAATTGGGAGGTACAGTCATCCATTACCTGCCATGACAACACCACCCGTCGACAACCCACCTCCTGTGATAGATTAAAGGGGGATTTCAAGGGGAAAGATTTGGCAACTGTACTCATCTCTCCTAATTGTAGGCTTGTCTTTTGCTACACTTGTCCCCTTGGCATTACATTTTAAATTATACAAGTTTGCTTGCCCTTAATGTCACTTTGACCTTCACTGTTTGTGTATGTTTGTGCCTTTTTGTGTGTTTATGCACTTTAAGCTGTTGGGTTTGTTATCATATATACAGCTAAAGCACTTTTTGTAAGTCTTCTGGATAAGAGCATCTGCTAAATGCCATAAGAACTAGCCTAGATTACCCCCAAAAATTATAATTCTGAAATACTTTTCTCACCCTCATGTAGTTCCAAACCTTTTTAAAGACCCTTTTCTGGTTATTATTTTCAATGCAATGATAATGAAAGTGGACTGCAGTTTTCAAGCTTTAAAAACAATGCATCATACAAGTAGTCCATACAACTCGGGTGCTATATTCAAAATAGGCGATGAGCAGTATATAGTCTCCTAAAGCCATGCAATTACTTTGTGCAAAGAACAGACCGGAAGGGTGAGTAGATGGTGACATAATTTTCATTTTTGGCTGAACTATTGCTTTAAATATAAATGTGATTTTTCTCATCTGAAATACACAAACAAGTGACTATGTCAAAATCTGTCAGTTTTGGAAATGATTGGACCACATTTCACATACATTCGGAGTCTCATGTGAAGCCTGAGTTCTGCAGTTGCTTGGATTGCAGTACAGTGTTATAGCAAATAGACATCCTATTGTAGTTCTGCGTTGGGAGATAAATAAATAAAACAGGAAATAAATTAAGGGCGGGCTCTGTGAGGAAGCTCATTTCATGGACCGGTGTTTGTGTGGGTGAGTGTGTATGTGTGTTTGTGTGTGTGCTCGATAACACGTAGTGCTGGGATTTTAGGGTGTGTTTTGAGCAGATTGCATTTGGGCTCCCCTACTGTGTTGCTGCAGCTGCCGAACAGGAGAGGACATTTCCCCTCCTCATCAGAGGAGCAGAGGCCAAACTGCACACCCTCCCTCTCTTCTCTGCACTCTCTGAGCAGGATAGGCAGCTAAAACACACACACACACACACACACACACACACACACACACACACACACACACACACACACACACACACACACACACACACATAAAAATCCATGTTTTACATATTTCTAGGCTGAAAAACGAAATAATTTCCTTACTAAGTACTTAATTCTTTTTGCCATTAAAAATATCTAAACATCCTTAAAACAATATAGATTTATTTAAAAAGCAAAATGGGATAAGATATTTTAATTTTACATTTTCAGAGAAATCAAACAGCATTTGTGGGGATTATGCTAATAATAAGATTTTTATTTTTTTACCAATGTGGTAAAAAGTTAAAAACTTGATTAAAAAGGGAAAGCAAGTTTTTTTTTATTCTTGTATTAAGTATAAAACCTACTTTTTTTGCAATGTGTGCCCTCCATCAGGGGGTTACATTCCAGCTGATGCTTTACTGATTGTACTGACTTTCCAGTAGTTCACTTAAGAAGCTCTGTAACATTTCTAAGATGTGACCACAGATTTTTATCATACAGTACTTCTGCATTTCAAAGTCTGCTTAGGAACCCTACGTGACAAAAATACATTGATTTGTCTGTTTGGAGGTAGAAGTAAGTTTAAATCACACTCAGGACTGGTTGGTTAGATCGATTTAGATTGTCCATTTACTGTTAATTAGTTATTTTCAAAACTTTTGGAAGAGCACCACCATACCCATAAAGTAATATTTACATTGCAAGAAAATAAGTGTATTAATGAGTATCATTCTCTTGTTTTTTCTTAGTATTAAATGTCAAAACATTAGAAGCAAAACTCTGAAAACCCTGTATTTTAAGCATAAATCTAACTAAATTTATTGAGGGTTATGCTTACAAAATGTACCCAATGAGGTAGGCTAGGAAAAATAAACTTAAATTACAGATATCTTCTCTGAAAACACCCTTTATCTTCTTTTAAAGGGTTAGTTCATCCAAAATTGAAAATATTCTCATAATTTACTCACCCTCATGCCAGATGTATATGACTTTCTTTCTTCTGCTGTACACAAACTAAGTATTTTAGTAAAATATATTAGCTCTATCAGGTCATACAATGCAAGTGAAAGGTGGCCAGAAATGTTTATATAAAAAACAACATAAAAAGGCCACATAAATATAATCCATACTACTGCAGTGGTTAAATACATATCTTCAGAAGCAATATGATAGGTGTGGGTGAGAAACAGTTAAACATTTAAGTCCTTTTTTATTATAAATATACTCTTTCACTTTCACATTCTCCTTTTGTTTTTGACTTTTGGCTTTCTTTGTGCATATATCCACCTACTGGGCAGGGAGGAGAATGTTTCGTAAAAACTAACTTAAATATTGATCTGTTTCTCACCCACACCTATCATATCACCTCTGAAGATATAGATTTAACCACTGGAGTCTTATGGGTTACTTTTGCTGCCTTAATGTGCATTTTTTAAGCTTCAAAGTTCTGGCCACCATTCACTTGCAAGGACCTACAGAGCTGAGATATTCTTCTAAAAATCTTAATTTGTGTTTAGCAGAAGAAAAAAAAGTCATTCACATCTGAGATGGCATGAGGGTGAGTAAATGATGAGAGAATTTTACATTTTCTCCCTTTAAGGATGTCTCTGAAACAAAACTCTTACTCTAGTCTGGGAGGAAAATATGAATCTCTGGATTAATCCAGGTGTGTGTGTGTGTGTGTGTGTGTGTGTGTGTGTGTGTGTGCAGTTTAATGTCAGCATCAGTGTGGCATACTCCTGACAGTGTTTGGCTGAATATTTGCACAGTAATTCATTTTCACAGTCATGCTTCACTGTGTCAGGGAACCATTTGGTGTTGCATTTGAAATATGTTCTCAATCCCTCCTTTTTATCTTTGCTTCTGTAACTGTTTATACTCCTCACTAATGGAAAGTCATTCCATGCAGGTGAAAGGATCGGGTAAGGACAGCGTAAGAGAGAAAGAGAGTAGGAGCAAAAGTGAGAATGAGAGAGAAATCTACTGACAACAGCATCCTCTAAAGGTCAGAATGATTTTTTCAGTTGAGGGGGGAAAACAGGGTGATACAAAGAGCTTTCACAAGGTTATTAGTAGAGTTTGCTCAAACAGACAAAAATATTACTATTGCTCATTGTTATGGTTAAGTATTTGATACCAGATACAAATGATACCAAGTACACTCAAAACAAGTGATAAGACGATTTTCGTCTTGCGGATGATAAAACAGGCCAAATAAATAAAATACCACAAAATTGCATTGAAGGAGGGAACAAAGCCATATCTAGGGACCAGAATATCAGATAGCAACCATCTGGAACACCTTAGCAACCACCTTGGTAATCACCCAAACACCCTACCAATTCTACCATCATGGCGGCAACACTTGCACAGTCAAGCACCAAATCTAGTTCCTGTAAATTATAATTAGTGCTGAGATTTCACATGTTAATTTAGATTATTTTAAAAAGAGTGGGTTAAAAACCTCCTGACCCATATGAAAATTCAGTAATGCAAATATGTATTTATCTACTATTTGAGCAATTTAAGCTTGATGTACATGTAACTTTATGTTTTTACGAGCTGCATCAGCAGGGGGCTGTCAACACACCTCAACAAACTACACAACCACAGAATATCTGGATTCCATATATGTTTATTTTTTAAGCGCATTTTGGGATCTTGCATAAAAACTGCTGGACTGAAACACCAATATGTGAATAAAATGCTCACTTGAGGTGGATACATTTTTTATTCGATAAGAAGAAATGTGCATAAACTATGATGGAAACTTCATTCATAACTAAACTAATCAGAGGACAAATCATCACATATGAAATTTAGCTTTGGTCATCCTGAAATAACTTTGTCAGAAAATCCAAAGCCTGCAAAGAGTTTGTAGAGCAAATAAGTCGATAAGCAGGTTTATTGACACTTTTGAAAAATATATGGTAGCACTTTATTTTACAGTACTGTTCTACATTTAAGTACTATATAATTACAACAAATATAGCAATTACTAGGTTATAACACTAAACCTAACCATAAACTTAACCCATATTAAGTACATGTAGTTACCTAATATTACTCAGTACTTTCTTGGGTAAGTGCACTAAGTATACTGAAAGTACACGTACTGTAAAATAAAGTGCAACCAAATATATATTATAGATTCGCACGTCAAAGACATACGGAAGGAATAACGCAGACACAATGCTCCTAGAACTGTGTGACGCGCTGTCGCTCCCAGTCATGAGACAAGTTTTTTTTAGAGTGTTTTGTCTCTAAGCCGTAAGTATTTTATCAATAAAAGAGTCACAGTGGCTAAAATGTTTACGGAAGTGACGATTTTGTTCTTTTGAACACATGGGATGGAAACGTGGCTTTATTCGCACATTGTTGTTGTTATGACTTTTCGCATATATTAAATTCACAACTTGGATGGAAACATAGCTAGTGAGGGCTGGTGTCATGAACAATTCAGTTCTCCATGTGGAGGGTTGGAAGTTTGGATTACTTCCACTACAACAACCTCATTAACGCAAAGATGTGACTCTTCAAATGATAATAATAGTAGTGTCCTTGAGTAAGTGATATTACATGTAGAGCAAAATTGTTACCCACTTTCAGCACTGAGGGGACGGAAACCCTCATCAACATTTACATAGCTAATGTCAAAGGTTAATGTGAAGCTGCTCAACTAATTAACTAACAGTTTGACTTCCCCACCTTGCCTTTGTTAGGCTATCGAGAACTCTGCGCTCACCTCGTGCCAAGGTAATTTTGCCTGCCATGCAACTATTGAACGTGTAAATGGGTTCTCTTATGTGAAACAGATTGCTTTGTCCTGGTAATGAAGGCATCATATTTGGACATAATGGACATGAGTTTTGAGTTATCTCCAGATATTTCTTTTTTTTCATAATTGCTAAGAGGCATCAGGGGAGGCATGGCACCTTTCTAGAACATTGATGGAAGTTAAGCAAGGTCACACTGATAAATGAGCACATCAGCAGCAGCTGGACTCATCATCACTTCCTGCCGTGTGCAGAAGTTACATGTTTAGGTTTTGTTGAGACTCTTCTTTTTTTCAGTCAGTTTGTTTACATGCACTTTAAATGTTTAATTTCAGTCGGACTAAAACAATAGTTCATCTTAAACATTTTAGTTTGGCTTAATTGTATCAGTCCATTTTTGCAAAGTTGGCTTAACAGACCTAGATAATGCAATTGTAGCTCAACTTTTTTCAGCATGTATACGTTAATCGGAGGTGACTCCTCAGCTGACATTGTTTCTTCAAATATTACACATGATGTCATGATACTGTAGCTCAACTATTCAAAAACCAGTTGTAACTCAATTATAACTGAGCATGAAAATGCCCTGAGTGACCACGTTTACATGCACTTAAGAAAGTGGGTTATTCCAGGGTTTTTGCAGAAAGCGGCATTCTGAAACATTATGTAAACGAGAACCTACATTTCCTTATGCCATTTAATGGATTAAGAGAAAGCAATTTAACACACCTAGGTTTCTCCCGGAGAAAGCCGATTATGTAAACACATACACAGCATTCTGCGTGTTCATGGCATTCAAAAATGTCATAGGATGGAGCCCAACAACAAGTCAACAAAACATTTCTGGGAGTACAAGGGAAAAAGCAAATACACTAAACTATAACCATTCATAAACACCACTGTAAAATTTCGACATTGTTGTTTGGTGACGTGAAGAGCAAAAATAATCAGAATGAGCTTTATTGCCAAGTATGCTCACACACACAAGGAATGTGTCATGGTGACAGAACACAATAGAAAACATACTTATTTAGCGTGCTTTAGCAGCGAAGACAATGGGAGATTGTACGAAGAAGCAAAAACATTTCTGAAGCAACTTGCTTCAAGCAAGAGGACAGAAAGACCAGCAAAGGCAAAAAACAAACATTGGTAACGGTAAGGCATCTACGTCTTCATTTGTTTAGTGCAATGCAGCTTGGTACAAAGATTTTTGTTGATTTTGTGTAAACCATGACGTTTGTTGCTTGGAAATAAAACGAGTTCTTCAAATACAGTATTCATGGACATGCTAAATTTGATCATCAAAAACAATTCTAATATTTCCTTTACCATAACATTCTGTGGCGCTAGATAATTGAGGTTTATTTTAAGCTAAGCAGTTCTCTAAGAAAGGTAATAACTGTCTTTAGAAATAATCTGAAACGTAGAGAGTCTCCAAAGATTATTGATATGAGTGACAATAATAATCTAGCCTTAACAGTAGAAGCATGTTTCTATGCAAAGCCATTATATTATAGGAGTAATAAATAACTTTAGAAATGACCTCAAATGCTGACATTTTGTTTCAGCTGGCAACAATTCTTTTAACCCTAAGTGATGGAGTGTGTAGCTTCTCATTTCTTAAACAACCATGACGGAATGGTTGCAAATTATTGGCCTGCATAAAAAAAACTGATTGCCGAAATCACTGGAATATTCCAATTATGATTTCCGGTGGAGCCATGGGAGGGACGGACGTGTGAACGGCGAGCTCTGCGCACTTTGCTAGTTTTAGTAATATTTGTGTCATAAACCAGTGAGATTCGATACCCCTGATTCTTAACTGTTCTATGAAGACAATATGTCCAAAAATTCTAAATCCTAGGGCTCTGGAGAAATTAAAAGACATTTACGTGCTCAAGCTGATACTCCTGACAAGGCCGCAGAGACTCCATTTGGATGGTGCGGCAGGAGAAATCCAGCGGCAACTGTCCAGCATGTCGGTGATACTGATGAAGGTCGTTGCAGACTTGGAGGATCTTGCTGTAGAACGATTACGGCCATGGAGTCGAAATTCACTGAGTTGGTTACAAGAATCGGGGATGTCGAGAAACGGGTCGATTATCTGGAGTCATCGGAGAGGGAATTAGCTGGCAGCCAAAGTGGATTTGCAACGTAATTGGGAAAAACTGGAGGATCTGGAGAATCGTAATCTACAAAACAACATCTGAATTGTTGGAATTACTGAGCATGAGGAAGGCCGATATATGGTAAAATTCCTAGACGAGCTCTTCCAGAGTCTGCTCAACATACAAGGCCATAAGCTGAAAATCAAGCAAGCTCACACAGTCCCGGCTCGGAGATCCGCTGAGGGAGACAGGCCCCGATCAATTCTGGCCAAATTTCTGAGATCATCCAATAAAGATCTTTTCTTGGCTTGATTTTGGCTAATATTTACACACCTAACGCTGATGATCAGGGCTTTTTTATAGATCTTGAAGGGATGTTGCATGCTGCTGGCACCCTTCATGATATAATATTGGGAGGAGACTTTAATCTTTTGATGGACTCAGTCCTTAATCATAGTGAAGCAAAAGTGTGTAAGCCACCCAGAGCAACATCGATGCTTCATAGGACGTGTGAACTTTCTTTTCATCAGTCCATAAGATTTATTCTAGAATATATATTTTTTTTATATCCAAGTCCCTCATTTCTTCTGTTGTTGATTGCTCAACTGGAAACATTGTGTCCTGGTGTGTTTAGAGGTGTTGCCAAATATGGAGAAAAAGAAATCATACAGTTGACGCTTTAATGTATCTCTTTTGCAAAATCCTGATTTCCAACAAATGTTAAAGGCTGAAATCAATGTTTATATGGAGACCAACTGGTCCTCAGTTTCCTCTGTGGGCATAGCTTGGGAGGCACTTAAGGCGGTTCTTAGGGGTCAGATCATACAGTATGCCTCATTCCCCAAAAAATCCAAAGCACAAGAACTAATGGAGTTGGAAGGGAATATTAAAAGTGCAGAGGCAGAGTGAAGCGCAGAATGTCCTCTGATGGACTCATTTTAAATACAGATATAATACTATCGTCACAGAGGGTGGACTTTTGGCTTGTTGTTGAGAGAGGTCAACAGAGAATGGCCAGACTGGTTCAAACTGACCAAGTCTACAGTAACTTAGATAGCCGCTCTGTACAATTTTGGTGAGAAGAATATAATCTCAGAAAGCTATTCTGAGATGCCGATTGGCGCTGTTGTGGTGGCACGAGGAGGACCTACACAATAATAGGCAATTTTCAATATAAATTAAAATTGCTCAACGCGTGCTGCAAAATGTTTTTTTTTTTTAGCATTTTATTTTGTACGAGATCTCCCTTTTATATCTAAAAATGTTTTATATTTAAATCTAGCAGCTCTGTAGTTATAAAAAATATGGGGCTGCAAGTATACCTTTTAAGATGTCAAACACGTTACTTGTCCTTAATTAAGTCCCAAAATGTTGCCTGAGAAAAAACAATTACTATAAGTTTATTACCAATGGAAAACATTTTTAATTATACTGAAATTATCAAATGATATTTGTTTGATATTCTCAAATACTGATAAAGTTAATTCTCAAAATGAAAATGAAGTGCTGTTCCTAGCATTATCCTACACACATGCGTGCAAATGTGTGTGTGTGTGCTGTCGTGTGTCTAAGCGTTCCTCAGGGCTTTATCTGGTGTCACCAGGCATCAGACAGACTAGGCCGTCTCAGAGCCATGCGTTTGCCCATTATACACCCTGATTAGTCTTCCCCCATCTCCCAAATGTTCATACTGACAGAAGGAATTGGACAAGGTCACTGGATGTTTCCATGACAACCAGACACGCAAGCTGGAAGGCTTCAAAGAGATCTCCTCCCATTTTTCCTGCACAAAATGCTAAGCTAGCAAAGTGTGTATGTAAGGTAAGATAAAAAAAAAATTTAAACCAACATGCAAAATAATTTTTAAATTTAGAATCCTTGTTTTGAAAATAATTTGAATTGATTTTTATAAAGATTTGTGCAATCAACTTATTTACACTGATATCACTTTATATGATGCAATAAAATGTAATTTTCTGTGTGTATGTGTTTCTGTTGACTACCAGTGAAGTGTCAGATTAGACCTGATGTGTGTGTCACTCTAATGTGATAGATGGAGCACCCACTTTTTTGTGTGGGCGGCACCCTTTTCAGATTGCAAATACCAAGATATTGTCATGCCAGTGTTTATGGTTTCACTTTGAGTTATCCAGCCAAGCCGTTTTGGGACCGGCTGGGTTTGATCGCTTCAACACATCCCTGAAGCCCAAGTGGATTTCAGATTTAGTTTAAGCTTTAATGATCCTGAGTCTGAGCTGCATTCCCTCCCATCCAGCCAGTGAAAAGCATGATCCATTATTTAAAGCCATTACTTCACGTCTGAAGCACTCGTCTAAATGAATACAGGCCTGGAAAGGGAGAGGAGAGTTGGATCCAACAAAACAAACTAATAAAGCCAACTCCAACTCTCCAAGGCTTTAGAAAGTCATTTGATCCACAATATGATGTTAACACTAAAAATCTGCAAGTGAAATGCAAAGTACTTTGTTATATACTTAGAAAAGGTGGATGCTGTCCAAACAGATTTTAAAAAGTACAGCACAGTTCCCTTGTGAAGGTGTCATATATGTGTCATTTGTTAGGGGGATCGAAGCAGGAGGGCAGTGACCTCATTAATGTCATTTATCACATGATTGACACAATATGAGAATAACTAATTAGTTAACTAATTCAAAAGCCAATTGGACTGGGAATATTCTTGTTATACAACAACCTTAAGCCTGTTTACATGCACACCAATATGCCGATAACTAGCAAAAATCAGCCTATTAAATTTGTTTTTAACATTGGATTTGAAATTATCTGATTATTCCCAGCTTTTGACGTCAAAACCGACTGGATCACTTCAGTATACATGGGTTAAACCACTGGAGTCTTATTGCTGCACATATGTGCTTAAGGGAGCTTCACATTTCTGGTCACCATTCACTTGCATTGTACGGACTTACAGAGCTCAGATATTCTTCCAAAAATCTTCATTATGTTCTGCAGAAGAAAGAAAGTCATACTTCTGGGTTGAATGAGAATGAGTAAATGATAAGAGAATTTATATGGGTGAACTATTCCTTTAAGAATAATTGGTGTAGCAAAATGCATGTAATAACTACGATTCATCCCTCCATTTAAAACAAAAACATATAATGCTCATTTTTGTGATTTACATGTTTTTTTTCTTCTATTTTTTTAAATACACAGCTACATTTGAATGGCTGTCAATGGAGAAAAAGTATTTTCTTTTTAATGGTGAGGGCATTTACCAGCAGAGGCTAACTTGCGAAACTAAACAGCCAAACCTGAACTCCTTGGTTGCAACAGCAGGTACTTGGTTGCAAGTATATTCACCAATGAACCATTGATCTATCTGCTTTGCCTTCTATGAATTCTGGATACTTATGTCAGTATTGGTGGTCACATCAGTTATCACATAATGCCTCCTTAATCACCTTGTTTATGAGGTTCACTTTGTTTAGTTGTTATGAACTCAGCAAAAATCATAAACAATGTATACATTTATTTCTGCAATGTTTTCATTATGATCGATGCTTCAGGGATCATCTCATTTTTCTCACTGATGCTTAGTCAACGTGACATTTAAGACCACATTACATTAATGAAAATCTTAATTATTACACAGACTACCTCAACAGGGCTTGGAGGAGTCATCAGTTAATAACAGGTTAACTTACTGAAAAATGCGCACATACAGTGGCAATAAAAATATGTGAACCCTTTGGAATAAAATAAAATGCAATCTCATCTTCATCAAAGTCACATGTATAGACCAAGGACAATGTGCTTAAGCTAACAACACACAAACAATTACAATACACGTCTTTATTGAACACATCCCATTAAACATTCACAGTGCTGTGGAAAAAGTAAATAAACCCTTGGATTTAATAACTGGTTGATCCTCCTTTGGCAGCAATAACTTCAACCAAGCATATGCAATAGCTGCGGTTTAGACCTGCACAAAATTCAGAAGAAATTTTGGACCATTCTTTCTAAAAAGACGTGTGAATGGTTCTCTTGAGGTCATTCCACTCTATTCTCTTGAATCTCTATTGGGTTAAGGTCTGGGCTCTGACTGGACCACTCTAAATGTGAATTTTCTTTTTTTCAAGCCATTCTGTATTGGATATTAATTCGATGTTTAGGATCATTGTCCTGCTGCATCAGACAACTTCTATTGAGCTTCAACGGGCACACATCTACCCTGACATTATTCTGTAAGATATCTTGATAAACTTGGGTATTAATTTTTCCTTCGATGATGGCAAACGGTCCATCCCCCGAAGCAGTGAAGTAGCCCCAAATAATGATGCTCCCTCCACCATACATCACCTTTGGGATAATGTTTTCATGGTGGTATGCGGTGACCTATTTACGCCATACAAAGTGCTGTGTGTTCTTCCCAAATCACTTCAACCATAGTTTCCCCCAGTCCAAAAAACATTTTCTTAGTACCATTGTGGAGAATCAAGGTGGTCTTTTCCATGGTCCACATCAACAGATGCTTTTGTGAATAGCAAACTGAAAATGTTTGAGTGCTTTTTATAAGTCAAAGAAGCTCTAACCAACACCTCCAATCTTGTTTCATTAATTGGATGCCAGGTTTGCCAACCTCTGACTCTACTTGGCTTTTGTTGACATATTTAGCCTAGGAGTTCACTTACTTTTTCCACAGCAATGTGAATGTTTAACGGGATGTGTTCAATAAAGATATGAAAGATTATAATTGTTTGTGTGTTGTTAGCTTAAGTACACTGTACTTAGTCTATACTTGTGACTTTAATGAAGATGAGATCACATTTTATGACCAATTAATTAAAACCAGCTAATTTCAAATACTTTTGCTTGCCACTGTATGTAAATTGCAATGTGTGTCTGTATTCTATGTGGAGTTTGTTCTTTGGCCCCAAGCAACAAAACTAAATACCAAATTTCATCAACATTTAAATGGATTCAGGTTGGTAGGCACAGTGTAATATTATGTTACTAACCTGAAGAAAGCGGAGAACCTTACATGAAAATTCAGAGATTCTAGGTCGAGGTCAGGCCTCTCAACACTTCCCACGGTGATGGTTCAAATATTATTACAAGTGAATCTATGGAAAGGGAGATGACTTCATGTTCTTGGGAGAACACGTTGTTGACTGGCATTTCAGATTGCTGTGGGAATAGTGCCATCATGAGGACATGTTAATATATGCATTGCTGGCTTGTAGGACACACATTAACATTTATAATGAGAATACAATCAATCAACAAATAAGGCATTTTAGTAAAGGATATTTGGTACAAAAAATGATATACTGTCAATTGTTAGCTATAAAGTATGTTCAGACAGATAAACTTGCATATATTAAAATATTGTTAAACATACAAAAACATTCAGGTATAGCCTATGTGGTGTTTATCTGCTTTATAAATGACCACTTGGGTTTAACATAAATAATAGGTTCAGTTTTTAAGATGTTAGGATATTTGTAGACATTTTTATGAGAGCATCTGTTCAATATTAATTTACAGCTCATAAGACCATTAAATTATTCATCCATGCCACATCGGTTAATGTAAATGTAACTGGAGTTTATTGACTCGTGAACACTACATCTGCTTAGTTTTACAAATATGAATTTATGAACAAATCTTTTTGTGCATAATTTCAGCATTTCACAATTTTCCTAATGTTTAAATAATAAATATTATATGAACAATCTCTTCATTTTGCGAAGCAATCGAATCAAAAAGAACGGTTTGTTCGATAATGGGACATCACAGTCATCAAGACACTTATGCAGTTTACAATTGCGGTTGTTATTTTTTGCTGTATTTTAAGACAAGGAAAAAACCTAAAGGATCTGGACAAATGTATTGGAAAAAAAGTATTAGTAATGCATTTTCAAAATCCTGTAAAGTTAAAGTAAAATTCAGCCAACTGGATTCAAATCGAAATATTCCAGAAATCAGTATTCCTCTGCTTTTGTGCAGAGTGGCTCTTACGCATAGAGTGTAGAGTTGAGACGACTCTAGGAGGAAACTGTTCCTCCATTTTTACCACAAGATGGCGGTACTGCAACAAACTAAGCAAGATGCCATACAATCTTGATGTGGATGACAATTCCTAACATATTTTCATTATCATGTATCAAATATACCAAATCCAACACCAAGTCCATTTGTAAACGTTCATTAACTGGATGATTCTAGACTATTTAAAGGGATAGTTCACCCAAAAATGAAAATGCCCTCATCATTTACTTACCACCATGCCATTTCAAATTTGTATGAGTTTCTTTATTTTGCTAAACACAAACAAAGATTTTAAGAAGAATATCTGAGCTCTGTAAATCCATACAATTAAATTGAATGGTGGCCAGAAATGTGAAGGCCCAAAAAGCACATAAAATCAGTATAAAAATAATCCACACGACTCCAGTGGAAAATCCATGTATTCAGAAGCGATATAATTGGTGTGGGTAAGAAACAGATAAATATTTAAGTCCTTTTTTACTATTAAATTCTCCTCCCTGCCCAGTAGGTGGTGATATGCACAAATAATGCAAATCGCCAAAAACAAAAGAAGAATGTGAAAGTGGAGATTTATAGTAAAAAGGACTATTTATCTGTTTCTCACCAACACCTATTATATAGTTTCTGAAGAATATAAAAAGGATTTGATGGATTTAACCACTTGAGTATAGATTACTTGTATGCTGCCTTTAAATGCTTTTTTGACCTTCAAAGTTCTGGTCACCATTCACTTGCATTGTATGGAGCTACAGAGCTGAGATATTTTTCTAAAAATCTTTGTTTGTGCTCAGCAGAAGAAAGAAAGTCATACACATCTGGGATGTGTATGAGAGAATATCATTTTTGGAAGAACTACAGTATTATTTACTTTAAAGGCTTTTACTTTTTCATATCAGGTTTATGTTGCTTCAAAACAGCTTTCACCAAGACTTGCTCTTAATTCTTAAGACAACTCAGCCTGAGGCATTTGTCTACATCGTCCCAGTTGAAAACAAAAACACGAATAAGTCTCCTCAGCACACAGCCCGAGGGTCTGCTGATGCCTTGTGTAATGAGAATGAAATATGGGTGATTCATTTGAAAGGGTCAGTATTGAGTTGAACTTTGGATGCACGTTTTCCCAACTGAATTTCCATGTGAATAGCAAAGCCCCAATAACACACACACACACACACACACACACACACACACCTTACCACAGCCCCCCGCCACATCCTGCATCCTGCCAAGCCCCGACCGACCGCTCCTGTCAGGAAGCAGCTCACTAATAAGCAAAAAAAAAAAAAAATCCTGTGTCTGAGGGTAGACTCTCTTGGGCGGAGGGAGGTCTATTGTGTATTCACAGAGCTCAATGGATCATCACTCTGTAATCACGATGAGTTTGTTTCCGCTGGTCTGTAATTATTGCTCCACTCAGCGTTATCAGGGTTATTTGAAAAACCTTTGACTGATTCAGAGAGCACACGCGTTCATAGTCACTCAGACATGTACTATATGCAGAGGCAATTTTAAAATGCAAACATTCAGGCCCTGTCCCAATACCCACACTTGCTGTCTTGGCCACTTGAATGCGTGTGCATTCGACAGGAAGTGTTCAAGGCTGTCCCATGGCTAAACCATGCCAAAGCTCAGTGCTAAATCCAAACTAGTGCTAATACCGTTTTGGAGCGGTCTTTCAGGCTAAGTGTATCCCAGAGTTCATCACGATCAGGGGCCAAACCCCGCCTACCCGAGCGAACGCTGTATTTTTGCCATGATGATGTCAACATAAGTTATTTATTATAATCAGATAATGAAACGTAAGTGAAGGTTATATATTTTTAAGTATATATGAATATATTCAACATTATGTAACGTGTTTGGGATGAATTAATAGCAGCATCATAATTACAAAATATTATTTATGTGTATATTTATTTACCTCGTTGTTATCCTTCTCACCTAATAATCACATTATCTTGTCTAAAAATGCTGAGGATTTTTGGTAATTTATCAGCCAGTGTATCATACAATATACTGTCTAGTAAATGTTGTTTTAGAATTAAAAAAATTATTAACTACTACCACGGTTTCTTTCTCATCTTTATGTATTTAAAATATATGTTGTAATAATTTGTATTTGTTGTATGAAACCACATATAGATAAGTCGACACATACAGTATTTCGTTGTCTTATAAAAGACAAGCCAAATCATATAATTTAAATGGTTTGTATTTGTAGCTATTAATTAATCACTCAATATAATGTTTTATACAGTGTATTGAGAAACAAATTAGAAAGAAATTGCTTATATTTAATATTTTACAGCAATTATGGACAACGCAATTTTACAGTTAAACAGTTTTTAATGTGCAAAATATTGAAAATCAAAATGAGTAGAACTAGTTAACTTTTACAATTATTTGAACACAATAAAAACATTAAATCAAATGTACTTATTTTCTACAGTACATTACACTTCCAACAAACAATATGTATGTACCAGTGTATTAATAATTGAAAAGATGGGTTAAGTTTCAGTTATTTATTATTCTAAGTAGTCTATAACAGTCACCGTGTGAAAATACAGCTGTCACAACCAGCACCAACATTTTTAATTCTATGAGTGTCCCAACGTGCAATTAAAAGTCATCCACACACTCCCAGTCTTCACGTCTACGTGCACACTTGTGGCCCAAAATATGTAAGACAAGTGAGTAAGTAGGCAAGACTCACTCTCTTACCACTGTTTCGCCGATGACACACAGCTCTACTTGTCTTTCCAGCCCAACGACACCACGGTGACTGCTCTAATCTCTGCCTGTTTGGCAGATATCTCGGCCTGGATGAAGGAACACCACCTGCAACTTAACCCAGCCAAGACTGAACTCCTTGTCTTTCCAGCCAACCCTGCTCTTGAACAAAGTCACCGTGCAGCTGGGTTGAACTACAGTAACACCTTCCAAAATTGTCAGAAAACATTCTACAATATCAAGAAGATAAGACCCTTCCTCTCTGAACATACCACACATCTTCTTATTCAGACACATACTAGAGTCATAACTAGACTGGACTACTGTAACACTCTCATCGCAGGCCTCCCTGCATGCCCAATTAGACCTCTGCAAATGACTACCTTACCTTAGGTACATTTACATTAACCAATGTGGCATGTGTGAATAATTTAATGTTCTTATGAGCTGTAAATCAATATTAACCAGTTGCTCTCATAAAAATGTCTACAAATATCCTAGCATCTTAAAAACTCGTAAAACCAAACCTATTATTTATGTTAAACACAAATGGTCACTTGTAAAACAGATAAACACCACATAGGCTATACCTGAATGTGTTTTGTATGTTTAAGAATATACCTTACCATAGCACTTTACATAGTATAGGGATATGTCCTCACCAACCACCAATGTGCAGCATCCACCTTGATGATGCGACGGCAGCCATAGTGCACCACACACCAGCTATTGGTGGAGAGAAGAGTAGAGTGATGAAGCCATGATAAGGGCCAATGGGGGAATTTGGCCAGGGCACACCCCTACTCTTTATGAGAAGTGCCCTTGGATTTTTATTGACCACAGAGAGTTAAACATCTTATCCAAAAGACAGTGCCTTTTTAGAGTATAGTGTCCCCATCACTATACTGGGGCATTAGGATCCACACAGACCGCAGGGTGAGCACCCCCTGCTGACCTCCCTAACACCTCTTCCAGCAGCAACCTCAGTTTTCCCCAAGAGGTCTTCCATCCAGGTACTGACCAGGCTCAACCCTGCTTAGCGGGCAACCAGAGCTGCAGGGTGATATGGCTGCTAGCACTAATTAAGTTGCATTTGTTTTTCTGATCACATATACACTGGGCTTTTTGTCTGCTCTTGAATTGGCTTATTTATGGTGTTGACATTGGAAATGATGCATGTGTGTTTCCAAGGGTTAAAGTAATTTTATTGGCTGGTTAGCAGGTCCCTGTTAGCACCTGCTGGTGGATCATGGGACTACACCACCTGATGGCAAAAAGCATGTTTCTCCATCGACAGCCATTCAAATGTAGCCGTGTTTTACGGCTGAATAATGTTTTTTCCAGGAATCATTTAAATTTAAATTCTTTTTTTACAGTATAGCACATCATCATCCAGTGGCAGATTGTTTTTGAAGGGCTCTTAAAAGCGTGAAATTGATTGATATTTTTCCATATCTATTCCCATTGATGAGTGATCAGTCACATGACACCTGATCCAAGATGGCAGCCTCCATTTCGCTAGCTTTCTAGGAACCCTGTGCTAGCTGAGCACAGTCATAAAGATGAATGGGCATACTAACGGATAGCTTTCTACAGTTATTTTATTGCTCCATGAAAAAAACATGACACTCCTTCCTCCCAGAGATGCAGAAAAACAGCGTGATGTGCCGCAATGGTCAAAGACGTCCGTCTAGCGCATGTTACCATATTTAAAAAATTTAAAAACAGTGCTGACAGACATAAAACACTTTCAGTGTTAACAGCCACTTACGTTTGCTACGTTCATTGTGTGTCAGAATTAGCCTACTGAGATTCAACTCAAAAGATTCTACTCATCCTCGGTTATGGGAAAGCTCATAACATCTAAATGGACACATGTGCAGCTTTGTTGTTGATGACAGCAAAATATTTAATAACTGCATGTATTTATTAATTCACCTCTTCTTGGAAACTGTTGAAGAATGAAAAATGTGCACCTGGTAACACTGGCTATAATACAATTGTTAATTAAACAAAAATGTGTGCCTAACTACCCTTAATTATGGATAGTTAAACTAAAAATGAAAATTCTGTCACCCCTATGTTGTTCCAAAACTGTACAACTTCCTTTCTTCCAAGAAACACAAAAAAGGAGGAATTTTGACCACGGTCATCATTTACTTTCATTAGAAAAAAAAAAAAAAGATGCAATGAAAGTAAATGGTGACTGATGCCAAAATTCTGCCTATCATCTCTATTAGTGTTCCACAGAAGAAAAAAAAGAAATACAGGGTTTTGGACCAACATGTGGATGAGAGAGTGATGACATAATTGACATTTTAGGGTGAACTATCCCTTTAACCTTTAGCTGCAATTTTGTTTCTTTTTATGTGATGTCACAACGGTTAAGTTGAACCATGACTTGTTTATACAAGTCAGAAACTTGTAATTACAATAATTCCGACATGATGCGAATGCTGAATACACCATTTATCTCCTGTTAACCATGTTAATGGAAAATTTAGTTCACGGAAAAAGTAATTCTGTGAACTAATTCCATCTGACTGCAAAAAGTGCATTTCTACAATGGCATCGTTAACTGAAAACCTCACCTTTGCATGATGCAACATTAATGCAGATAAGTGTCAGTATATGACCAAGACGACTTTATGAATATTATGAGAATATTATGAATATACAGAATATTATGAGTGCACCTTTAGGTCACACACAAACATAAAAGCACAATAATAGGCCCATTATGTTGTAGGTAGCAGTGCAGTGGCACAGGCAAGGGCGAGGAGTGAGTGGGAGGGGGGGGTGGAAATGCAAGTGAGCGAGCAAGCATATACAGTACATGAGTGTGTGAATGAGAAAGAGAGAGAGAGAGTGTGTACTCTGACTTCATGCTGAGGGCCAGAGCTGTACATCCTGTGCTCTGTTCTGCTCACATTTCACATGACCTGAAAGGATGTTGAGCAATCAGAAGGCTCAGCAGAGGTACAGTATTAATACACTCATTTACATTAAACTATATAACAAGTATATATATGTTCAATACAGACATACAATCAAAAGAACATATGGACACATGCATGTCCACAAGTAGTTCCACATGCATACTGTAAAAAAAACTAAAACATCTTTACATTACCTTGAATATACACCTTCCAGGACTACTTTCCTTTAGCACTAAACTTGGCATCACTCCCAGCGGAAGGCATTCTGTCTCACAACACACATGCAGTATTTCTGCTGACCTACTCACAATATTTCTCAGCAATTGGGTAGTTTTCATAGAAGATACAATTATTTGAATGGAATAGTTCATTCATATATGAAAATTATGTCATTATTTACTCACCTTGCACCTCCCTTGACAAAATGTCATGTCAAATCTGCACTGCCACTGGGAGTTGATCAATGACTTGAGAGTGAATAACTACTTAAATAAGTGTTTGTTTTTTGTCCTTTCTGTTCACTTTCATTTATTTTATGGCAAAAAGTGTGAAGATATTAAAATGTGTATTTTTGTGTTTCATGGAAGGAAGAAGTTGTATGGGTTTTGAGCACAATTAGGGTGAGTAAATAATGAAAGAATTTGTATTTTTGGGTTAAATATTCCTTTCAAAAATATTTATGCACTCATATTAATTGAGAGACATGGAATATTTGTACTTTTAAAAATGTATTTGTCAAACCACAGGACCATTTCATTCCTATACACACACATTTTATATATATATATATATATACACTCACCTAAAGGATTATTAGGAACACCATACTAATATTGTGTTTGACCCCCTTTCGCCTTCAGAACTGCCTTAATTCTACGTGGCATTGATTCAACAAGGTGCTGAAAGCATTCTTTAGAAATGTTGGCCCATATTGATAGGATAGCATCTTGCAGTTGATGGAGATTTGTGGGATGCACATCCAGGGCACGAAGCTCCTGTTCCACCACATCCCAAAGATGCTCTATTGGGTTGAGATCTGGTGACTGTGGGGGCCATTTTAGTACAGTGAACTCATTGTCATGTTCAAGAAACCAATTTGAAATGATTCGAGCTTTGTGACATGGTGCATTATCCTGCTGGAAGTAGCCATCAGAGGATGGGTACATGGTGGCCATAAAGGGATGGACATGGTCAGAAACAATGCTCAGGTAGGGTGTGGCATTTAAACGATGCCCAATTGGCACTAACGGGCCTAAAGTGTGCCAAGAAAATATCCCCCGCACCATTACACCACCACCACCAGCCTGCACAGTGGTAACAAGGCATGATGGATCCATGTTCTCATTCTGTTTACGTGAAATTCTGACTCTACCATCTGAATGTCTCAACAGAAATCGAGACTCATCAGACCAGGCAACATTTTTACAGTCATCAACTGTCCAATTTTGGTGAGCTCTTGCAAATTGTAGCCTCTTTTTCCTATTTGTAGAGGAGATGAGTGGTACCCGGTGGGGTCTTCTGCTGTTGTTGCCCATCCGCCTCAAGGTTGTGCGTGTTGTGGCTTCACAAATGCTTTGCTGCATACCTCGGTTGTAACGAGTGTTTATTTCAGGCAAAGTTGCTCTTCTATCAGCTTGAATCAGTCGGCCCATTCTCCTCTGACCTCTAGCATCAACAAGGCATTTTCGCCCACAGGACTGCCGCATACTGGATGTTTTTCCCTTTTCACACCATTCTTTGTAAACTGTAGAAATGGTTGTGTGTGAAAATCCCAGTAACTGAGCAGATTGTGAAATACTCAGACCAGCCCGTCTGGCACCAACAACCATGCCACGCTCAAAATTGCTTAAATCACCTTTCTTTCCCATTCTGACATTCAGTTTGGAGTTCAGGAGATTGTCTTGACCAGGACCACGCCCCTAAATGCATTGAAGCAACTGTCATGTGATTGGTTTATTAGATAATTGCATTAATGAGAAATTGAACAGGTGTTCCTAATAATCCTTTAGGTGAGTGTATATATATATATATATATATATATGGTACCCAGTTTAAGCACACCTTCCATTTTACATATTCAGTAGTATCTAAAAGAATGCAATCACTAGTGAAATGCTTCTATTTTGCATGATGTCTAATCAAATGTAACATGTTTCATTACAAATTAAATTACCAGCATAATAATTTGATTGAACAACAAAATTTGAAACGTTAAATTTATTTTTTTATACATTTCAGAATTGTTTTGTATTCGCCAGGTATGCCCCCTTTTTATTTAATGATAGCTTGCTTTTGAGCTGGCATGGACTCCAAACATTTGTGCAAAACCTAATGATTTGAGGATGCTACTTTAATTAACATGGTCCATGTGACAAATTTGCTTACATTTGATTAGTGACCTAGAAATAGGCCAGAATCTGAAATATTCAGATATTTCAGTTTTTGTTTTACATTTCCAGGTTGATCTCCCAGATTTTCAATGTGGTCACTTTAGGACCCCAGTGTATCTGTGTATACAGTACATGTAAGAGACATTACATTTGTCAGCTACCAAAATACAGGTCTCTCATGAGCACAATCAAAGAAGACCACAAGCGAGACCATTTCCGTTATCTGTGTTCCAAACTGGAACTGGAGCTGTTTTGAAATCAGTGCTTTACAAGATACATCTCATGGTTATAGATAAAATTACCTTGCAGCCCATTTAAGGGATGTTTATGTCACATGGAATAAATGTGAGCCTGTCTACAATTACACAATCTTTTTTGTAATGTTTGTGCATGTGGACATTTCTCCAGAAGGCCAAGGATTGTGTTTCGGTTGACCACAAATAGTTCATGATTGTTTCTCAGTGACTGACTTAACGCTTCTGGCACAATCCCCGTGTCCCACACTGAAAAATTAAATACAAATAATGACCTCATCTACCAACTATTCTTCAAATTCTACATTCATGCATAATAATAATAATGTCGTTTTGGCTCGAAATGGCAGAGTAAATGTTTTACACATTTTTGTTATGATGAAGTGTGTGTAATTTTTAGATGTTAAAACATTTTCTCATATCCCAGATAATAGTTTGTTGGTTGATTCCCCTGAATAGTCTTTACAGTGTGCTCAAACCTTTAAATTTGAGTTAAAAAGAGACTTTTTAGCAGAGATAGCCCACTTCTATTAAAATGAATGGGAGAGATTAGAACAGTCAACAGAATTAGAAAGGAGGTCCTGCCTTACAGGTAAAACAGCCAATCAACTTTTAGATACAAACATCGCCTGATAATCAACTCAAGAATGCGCATGCGCATTATCTATACAAGCTGGGAAAATACAATTTTCTTTAGAGTAATCTGAGGTGAAGAAGCCTAATTTATGATACCTGTGTTGTCAGATTTTACTGCTGATTTAAAATATGTTCTTTGATCGTAATCTTGACCAACCTTTCCCTATTCAAGTAAATAGGAGCTGCACTTTCATGACTGAAAATAGCTTCCCATGAGCGTTCCATAAATGGCCGCCAGTGGACTGACTTGCTAGAAAGACTTTGGTTAAAACTATATAGTGACAAATAAATAACTGTTTCCTATGCGTAATGTCTTCCATTATGATTTTGCCGTAAAAGCTTGGACATACAAACATGGAACTTAGAAGGAAGAACATCAAATAACAAGCACACAATAACATGACAGGGAAATGTGACATGTTTAAACAGTCAGTCATTGTGTGGCCTCAACCCAAGGGACACAAACCCCAGCAGGGAGGACCGAGTCTTAGGCAATCCTGACTCAATGGGCCATGACAAAGATGGCTTTGTGAGCAGGCCGGACAATCACGTATTGTGCACTATTGCAGAGGGTGCACGCTGTCTGATGTGTGGTCCAAAGTAGACATGAGGTGGTGTACAGGATACAGGGGACATGACAGAGAATACAGCATACCCCCCCATCCAACCCAAAACTCCTTGTCATTATATACCGCCCCACCCATTTCCTTTAGCAATCCCCCATGTCTTCATCACCCCCAACCACCTCCTTTTCAACAATAGCCCCAATGATATCCACCCGCGCTCCCTCCCTCTCTCTTCGCTTTCATTTGCCGGATGAACAGTGAAAATAAACATTTTTTTTCTCTAGAACAAACAGAAACCTAAAGATATTCCTTCAAAAGGAACATCTCAATATCTAAATGAGATAATAGCTATGAAGGGTACATGAAGTCTGGTAATCTTTTAATTGGGAGGACCATCAAGCAGTATAAAAAGGCAGATATACTTTTTGTCTTAGAAAACTAGTGCTCCACTTCAGCAATAACAC
This sequence comes from Xyrauchen texanus, assembly GCF_025860055.1. Classification (NCBI taxonomy): domain Eukaryota; kingdom Metazoa; phylum Chordata; class Actinopteri; order Cypriniformes; family Catostomidae; genus Xyrauchen; species Xyrauchen texanus. Next base: position 8,700,874 of record NC_068307.1, read on the forward strand.
TGATGATAGGAAAGCATGGTAAAAACACAACTCCATACAGTTCCACAGGTGGGTTTGTGATGAAAATGCAGTATACAGACATTATCAAATGACTCCGTTCTAATGATAGGTCATAGGCTGAGTTGTTGCAATACTATCATCATATTGCCACAGTGATTGCAGTATTCTCACAACCCCCAAATTATGACTGGAATGTCTTTTTAACCTAATAAAATAGAACTTTGTTAAAATAATTAAAATATATTTCCTGGGAATTGCAGCTTGTTCATTTGCTGCTTTGCAATACAACAGTAAATTATTCAGGCCAGCTCTCTTTTTTCACCGCTTTTCTGTGGGATGTTTACAAAGTTTGAACGGGTGATAAATGGATTGGGTAAGTCTCTATCGTACTCTGGGAACTAGGAAGTCCAACAAATCCAAAGGTCAAAGTTTGACTACTGCACACAGTACTATGACACAGTGAGCGTGTAGACTGCTCAGCTTCCCACTACAGGAATCACAAAGCTATTTAATAGTTTGGACCAGAATATGTAAACACTAAACACATGTGCAACAATACAGTCTATAGGATTGTCTGCATCTGAAAGGGCAAAATAAATGTCACATGATTATATGGGGCCAAAAAGTATTTGGACATATAAGCCACACTTAAAATGTATTTTTTAATCATAGTGCATACAAATAGAAATGCTTAGTTATTATGCATTATATAACAAAATATCCAACCAAGTTGCATTTATTTTAAAGATACCACAAGCACAAACACTCTATTTAAAGGTGCACTCAGTAACTTCTTCCTCATTAAAAAAGTTTAACTCCTCAAGACATGAAATGTAGAAAATCATGCCCACTCACATTAAAATGAAAACTCATGGAGATGGGCTGCACATGGATGGGGGCTGCCATGTTAGAATCACATGACCAGCTGAATACTTCTCGCTTAATCTCAGTAACCATTCTGTTATTTGTCACTTTCACTCATTGATTAAAGTAATCATGGCTGACTTTGCATAGTGAATTTCTACAATGGCATCTGAAACTTAAAACTGTTGATTTTAAATGATGCTGCATCCAAGCAGATAGGTGTCAGTATAAGTCCAATATGACACAAAGACAAAAGTTACTGAGTGCACCTTTAAGGCTGAATTATAGCTGTGTCTCGTTTCAAAGGCTGCATCCTCCAATGGTTGCATTTGTCTGCCGCATACATCATCGAGGCTGTCTCGTTTCAGGAAAGCAAGTAGGACACACTGAATGCAGCCTTCAAATGAGACCTTCTTTCAAATGAGAGGTGTATCCTTTGTGGGCACTCACAACCCACAATTCTTTGCTCAACGGAAATTAACATAATTTGTCTGAAAAAAATTATGCCAATTTGCCACAAAATATTATGTATTAAGTCATTTTAATTCCCAAGTTGAAGTACCTCAGAAGATGGGTGCAGAGTATATAATATGAATAATTATAGTAATATATAATTCAAATGAAGTATTATAGACTAAAAGTACAGCAGTAAAATCTATTTTCTTTTCTCTCTACATCATTATAACTCTCCTAAAATATACCTCATATACTCCCTTCCAAAGGGACTTTCTTCCCTTCTCACAAAGAGTGGTGTGCTGTCATAGCAACCATGATAAGTTCTTTTTCCGTTTGTCCAACAAAGGCCATGTTTTTTAAACGAGGCTCGTTTAAAGGAGGACACTCGGTATACTGCAGCCTTCAAAGGACATGTCCTAGCTAGCATGCAGCTTTTGAAACGAGATACAGTTAAAGTAACTTTGTTCTCTCTAGTGACATCTGTGGTTGAAACTTAAAATTGCAAGCAATTTCAGAAGAACACTTTATGTCAGTCGTGTTTCGCCACTGCTCTTCTGCCGGATGAACAGGGCTGGGCTGGTAATCTGGCATACTGGGCATTATCCCGGTGGGCCGACACACTTTTGGGCCGATCAGGGGCGGACTGACCATCGGGAGAACCGAGCGGGCTGGTGGACCTGCCACGAAACGGACCGAATGGGCCCCGATAAGCTAAAATGAGCCGCCGTGTTATGCAGAACAGACCACAAAACGGTGCCGCGATATGCCAAAAAAGTACAGTAAACAAACACCTTTTGGGCCAGTTGCTATGTAAAATCCCGGGCCGTTATCTCTTCCCAATCCAGCTCTGTGGATGAATGTGTTGATTTAAGCTTATCTGGACATAGCCAGTGTTTGACCTGACTGGGAGATATTCCGAGCCTTAATGTGCTACTATCATGTTGATATTATACTATATGATTAAACATTTAAAACTGAAATAAAAGCACTCTTATTTACATATTGTGAATAAATTAATTTTACCATTATAGCACTTTTCTGACACTACAATCGAAGCGCTGTTATATAGAGAACAGGGGACTCACCTCAGTCACTACCAGTATATTTGAATTTTATTATTCAAGTGTTTGTATTGTACTACATTTATCAATTTAAGAGGTGAAATATTATGGCTGATATGAGTTCAATGGAAGACTATCATTTTTATATTTTAATGTATAGCCTCAGTTGAACCATAATAATACAATAGTATGTCTATGCAATGCACACAATACACCATTAAATAAAAACATAAAACAAGGATTCAATAATGATGAGGGTAAAAATGTCTTTATTAAACATGAAATTAATATGCTTATATGCAATATAACAAGTCAATTGCAGAAGTCATATATATTAGTAAACATGTCACAGTAACTTCCCCCGACAACGTAGATACATTGCGATCAGTTAACACAATAATGTTCGATTCAAAACATGACAACCAGTATAAGCTTCAACAACCTTCCTGAAAACATATCCAGCATTATAACAGGTTAACAACTTCACCAAATGGATAACAGATAAACATCCATCCAGACTGCAGCGATGCTGTGCTGAACTGAACATAGTTTTTTCAGCCAGAACACGAGACAGACGGTACATCTTTCCAGTGTTTACGGATATGATGTTCTGACGCAAGGATGAACGACATACAGTATGCCAATGATTTCGCATCAAATCCGACCCAACAGCTCAAAATACAAATAATTTGTATAGGCTTACTGTTGTGAATCGGGGTAAGGCATGGTCATTGTTTTGAACACTGATTGTTTACAATATGTACTCAATTTGTTCATTTTTTAACAAAAAAATCTTGCGTAGTTCAGCTTTAAGCAAAACATTAAATTTTTTTAAAGTTTGTTAGGTTTAAAATGATAAATAATAATAGATATTTTGTTCTCAACCAGTGTGGAAGATGTCCATGGTTCATTTGATGAACTACTCCTCTGGTTACTCTTGTTAATTCATTCTGTGAACATATTTTGTTTGCCTATATCACTTGACATATCAATATAGTATGTTGTTATATACTCTATGCAATGAAATTCATATTTTTAATTGTGGCTTAAGGCTCTCTGCATATACAGTATATGAACTACTGGATTAGCCAGTATGCCGTATCTTTTATCCCATGCCAAGCCTCCTTGTACAGCAAATTGCATTGGTCATGACTCATGTCGACACAGGAAATTAAATCTGCTAAATGGACAGACATCCGTAAGGATCCATTATCCTCAATGGGCCAAGCAGTCAATGAGCTATCAATGCATGCCTCCATTTAATGGACGCTCTTCAAGGTCACTGTGAGGAAACGAATCCTTCCTGGAAGCAGACCAGTGCTTTATTGACAAATTAGCCTTTGGGAAAAATGAATTAGGTTATATGAACAACCTCAAATCCACTCTAAACCCTTTCACGAGGAGCCAAAATCCTAGTCACAATATCACACGAAAGAATCCATCTGCATCGACTTCTCAGCATGCATGCCTCTCCTAAGCAACTCCAGTGTGTCTGAAGACAGTAAACCTGTAGCTTCGGTAGACATTCTACCTATTAAGACATGAAACTCAATCTCTCAAAATTGAGCTGGGATGACATGGCATGTCATTTTTAGAGCAGGAGCTCAGCAGGTTCATGGACAAGATATTGCATAGCCTCCATTTAAATGAGTCATATCATATGCTGTAAAAAGTGGTAAACTGCAATTAATACCTTTAGGAGCTATTTCTACCTGATCTAACACTTAAAAAATTGGTGCATCCGTTTTCTGAAAACACGAGCAAACAGGTATGTCGGAGTTTAGTGTTGGGTTGACACGTTCTTCCCATTGTGTTCACATGAATCTTACGCCACTGAAGAAAATGCACGATTTCAAAAGTTTCGCTGACTTTCAAAAATGGCCAAGAGAACATTTCAAGGAAATTGTTTACTTTCTTAAAAAAAAAAAAAACATAGAGAACAGAAGATATTGCTATGACAAGTGTACACAACATGTAAATGATTTTAACTTAAACAATTTTCAGGGTAAATGCTTTTGTGTAGTACATTTTACACCACTGTTTAAGCATCCTTCATAGAAACAGCCCAAACTTCCTTTACTAGTTCAGTTAATGGAGTAGAAAAAAATGTGTGTCTGTGACTGTTACCAAGCAATCTAGAGAAAACCCTTTTCATGATCATAACATGGATTCTTTTCACCAAATTCATCATAAAATGCAATTACTTAGGGTAAAAGGTGCAATGAGATGGCAATGAGTAAGTGTAATTGAAGTGACGCTAATTTTTGTCCAGGTCTATTAAATAAAAAATATATTTGACACAATTGACACAAACCATTAACTTCAATACACCTCTTCTATGATGAGCATACTGCATTTTCATTTCCTGAGTTTAAAGTTATATTGATAATTTTTCTGGGGGTTTAAAGTAAAAAATGTCACGTGGTGTCCAGAGATAGTAAAAAAAAATTAAGTCTCATTAAAAGCTGAAATTCCTAAAAAAAAAAAGAATTGTTGGTATGCCTAATGCAGAATAATCATCCATCCATCCATCCATCGTCAACCGCTTATCCTGTCAGAATAATCATATTTTATAAAAATAAAAAAAAATAAAAAAAAAGGAGCAGTGAAACAATTGAAATTATTCATATTTAAAAACGTGTTTGTCCACCAAATCAGTCATTTGTTGTAACCAAAATACAGGTAGCCATTTTGTTGTTTATGTTGACCATAAAAACAACAAAACAGATCATAACACCTTTAGATCCTCAAGAATGAGCGTGGAGTTTAAAAAAAACATCTGACATTTTTATGACCTATTTTGTTCAAGTCATGTGGTGGAACCCTGTGAAAAAATCTTGAAGTTTTTGACTCAAAAATGTTCCACTTTGTGGGACATGACTATTTTAAAGTTTACATTTGTATTTTTATTTTAATAAAATGCTATAAAGTTATTTTAAAAATGTATGAAACCAAATTTGACACAAAGATTACATTTCTAAGAACTTGATGCAATGCAGATATTATTTCACAGCTTTCTTTGCTCATCTTTACTGAGGGTGCCAATATTTTGGCCAAAACTGTCACTGAATGCTATGTAAAAGTGAGATGATTTTATCTTAAGGTTGCTTGATCTCTGCAAAATGTCTGTCCTATGTTAGTTTCAATGTGAGTCACATGCAGAGGCACTCTTTGTGTGTTTGTGAGTGTACATGCCCTATGAGATGCGTGTTAGCACTGTCAACTGAAAGCAAGAGTGTGCCAGGGAACACAACAGTGCTATATTCAACACTAATACGCCATTTAAAAGCCCTTAGGACTCAACAGATTGTTCATACAGCGATGGCCAGGTCTCCCCGAATGCTTCTAGAATGACTCATTCATTTGGGCTGTCCTGCACAATTAGCATGCTGCCATCTTAAGAAATCTCAATCTTAGAAACAAAGCAACACAATAAATCAAAACATGATTAGAATATTCACTCACACAAGAAAGCAAAATCAGAGCTAAACGAATCTAGTGAGTTGCAATTCAGGAGTAATACCCAAGAAATTAAATAAATAAAATACATATATCACTTTGGAGTTCAACCAGGGTCATGAAAAAGCCAAAGAGAAACCCAAAGGTATGATTATTCATCCACTATTATAACACCAAGATTCATGGAATGACTAATGCTTTCTGGCAAACTCAAGCAGCGGCCCACATTATACTCCTCTGCAAATTTTTCCAGTGAATGTAACCGCAAAAGCTAAGCCAGCTAGATTTAGACATGTCAGTTTTGATAGGGGAATACCAATCACTGTGAAGACAGGTTCTCTTTAAAAAAAAAAAAAAAAAAAGAAGCTTGTTCAGGCTTTGTTCATGAGAAGAAGGGAACCCCTGAATGTTTCTTCATACTTACTTTTTATGACAACCACAGGAGCATCTGAAAAGGGCCGTGAAAAACAGAAATAGACTTCCACTTTAGCCAGAGTTGAACTTACTGTATAACTTGTGATGTGTGAAATACTGTCTAAATGTCCTCCTGGTGTTGCTTTTTTCCCCCACAAGAGCTACGCAAACATTGTCATCAATGTTAAAATACTTTCTTCTATCCAATCTTAATATGTCCTTTAATACTAATAATAAATACAATTTAGCATAAAGGTTCATTTCCTCACAGTGATTTTGCCACAGTGAAGGTCGGCGAGTTGAGAGAAAGGGTCATATTTACCATTACCAAATTTACTTAAGTCTTGTTCGTCCATCAAAGTTGATGATGACCATGGCACGTTTGTCATTTTGTTGGGTTTTGATGAGTGTGCAGATTATTGTAGTAACCATGTTTTTTTTGAGGAAGCCATAGTTTTTGTACAATTCACCATGGTGTTACTATAGTAATATGGCTAATATAGTAACCATGTTTAATTTTTTGGTTACTATAATTTAATACAATATACCATGGTGATACTATGGTTACTGTAGTAAAACCATGGTTAATTTTTGGAAGGGAAGGTTAGGTTTAGGGGTAGCAATTCAGGAGTGGTGGTGTAGTGGACTAAAGCACATAACTGGTAATCAGAAGGTTGCTGGTTCGATCCCCACAGCCACAACCATTGTGTCCTTGAGCAAGACACTTAACTCCATGTTGCTCCGGGGGGGATTGTCCCTGTAATAAGTGCACTGTGAGTCGCTTTGGATAAAAGCGTCTGCCAAATACATAAATGTAAATGTAAATTGGTGTAGGCTGTCTGTGGGACTCTAAATAAACACTATAAACATGCTGCAGTGAAGTATACTGTATATTAGGGGTGCAAATAGCATCTAAAGCTATTTAGATGCAAATAGCATCTAAAGCTATTTGCACTCAGTTCAAATAGCCTCTGCCTTATTAAACATTTTATCAAAATTCGTTATGCATTCAGCTGTTGAGTGTCATACTTTCAGCATTGTTTAACACACTTTTATATATTCATATCTCCAATTTTGCTTTAAAAATCACCACAGAAAATGCAAAGTCAGCAGATTTTGTCTTGGTCTACAAGTAAACCAATTGTATGTTAATTTGTGAGGTTCTTTCAAAACATTGCTTTGTTTCTTTGAGCATGTCCAGCCTTACACAGCAATACTGACTCAACCAATGGCTTGTTGGGGAGGATGAAAACGATCGGTTTGTCAACCAATGGAAGATGGGTGAAACCTGTTTAAAAACAATTCCATTTGGTGATGCTAATGGCACAGAAATGCTGTTACTTCCTCTTTCTAAACAGTATGTTTGCAGTCATCAAAAATGATATGTTATTTTCCATTCAGTCATCTTCTGATTCAACTGATGGTAATCTCTGTTAAGACACCATACAAAAAAACAAAACAAAAAAGTAGTAGAAGAAGAAAAAGCTCTTTATGGCTAGATTCAGGCTATTGCTCAGCTCCAGAACACTTGATAATTCTAACTCATACTGTGACAACTTTTACATTCCAATCTATGAAAGGAATCAGCTATTCGTTTCTAAACAATAGCTACCCCTGTCATAGCCCAACATGACTTCTAAACCATGTCTACAGCTAACAGTGTCAAAATCACTCTCATCTGACTCAAATCCTGCAACCACCATCACTTTAAACAAATGTTCTCTCTTTTGTTGCGTTTACCACATGACTGGCAACAGGGGCGGACTGGCCATAGGGAGAACTGGGACTTTTTCAGTTGGGCCGGCCATGAAACGGGGCCGAACAGGTGGCGATAAGCTGAAACAGGCCGCCGACTGGATGAAGAGGCCTGCAAAAAGGCGCTGCAATATGCTGAAGGGGGCCACGATATGTAGAAAAGGACAACGACAACCCTCCCCACTCAACAAAGTTTGGGCCAGTTTCTATGTTAAATCCAGGGACGATTTCTCTTCCCAATCTGCCCATGACTGATGCTCCTTCATTTATCCAAGTTGGCTCATTTTTCATAAGTGTGCGCTGAGAGGTGAGCATTCCACTGTTGGTCATAGTTGCACAGTGATTGCAGATCATTACGGCATGGTTAACAACTGGCCCGCTTTTATTGCAGTGAGAGACAGTGATATTGCAAGGAATTGCATATGATCACATACTGTACAGTGATATCTGCCTGTTGTGTCATCAGACGGATTTAATATACGCACTTTCTCACTCAAAGCACTTCAAGGTCTTTTTATTTTGATGTACTGTACAGCTAGTGATTTGATTTGCAAAAAGTAGTCTGGGGGTTTTAAATTGTCACAATACTTTTTGAAAGTAGGGCATTCAGGTACGGTGCATTTGTTGGGGCAATGATCTGTACAGAATGTCCTGTGTCACTTTCAACCAAAAATATACATATAAAATGACTTCATTAATCCTTTATTATTCTGTTTCTCAGGCTGAAGGTTTCCCTGTCTCTGCCCCCTTGTCTCTTTGATGGCTAAAATGAGCTTATTACAGTGAATTTATCTAAACCACCTACAGTGCATTCAGAAAGTATTCAGACCCCATTTTTTTTTTCACATTTTGTTATGTTGCAGCCTTATGCTAAAATGCTTTAAATTATATATATTTTTCCACATCAATCTACACTCCATACCCCATAGTGACAAAGCAAAAACCAGATTTTTGATAACTTTGCAAATGTGTTAAAAAGAAGAAACTGAAATATCACATTGATATAAGTATTCAGACCCTTTGCTATGACACTTGAAATTTAGCTCAGGTGCATCCCATTTCTTTGGATCATCTCTGAGATGTTTCTACTTTGATTGGAGTCAGTTGCACCTGTGGCAAATTTAATTGATTGGCGGGGTGGAAAGAGTACTGAAAAATCTACTCACCTAAAAGTGCGGTTACTTCCCAAAAAATTTAGTGTGTGTGTGAGAGTAAAAGTTCCTGTCCTAAAAACTACTCATTAAGAGGAAAAGAGTAGCTCATTTAAATGTACACACGAGTAGTGAGTATTTTGTTGCGAAAATACAGTATATGCCCCCTTATAATAAACAAACACTGTGCTGCAATTTTAAAATGTATCAAAATACTGTATTTCACAGTTCCTTTTATGTCCCTTGTTTGTCAGAAAGAATGACAAATCTAGGTATCCTCCAGCAATTTTACTTTTGCCTGCCAACTTTTAAAATACATTCCTTATTTACATGTGTCTGATTCCAATAAAATAACAGGGAGACATGATTACAAAGATAAAAAAAAAAAAAGTTATTTTCAATACACTGACCACCATTTTAAATCAATGTATGAAACAATTACAATAAAATCAGTTTATGTGTAGGGTCTAAATTGGCCTTAATGGCAACCGAGTGAGTTATTATTGCACGTAAAACATTATGTTCAAAACAATTCTAAAAGAAAGCAAAAAAAATTTAATAAAATTGTCACTTGGCATGTTACATCCTAGAGGGGGTATATAGCAGGAATGGGCAAAGTTTTTTGGTACAGGAGACACAGGCCACAGGTTTTTTGGTACAGCGCCCCCATCGGGCTTGAAGTAGTACATAGTGGGATCACATTGTATTCCTTTTGAGATACAATATTCTACATTGATTTAGTTCTTGTGTCATTTAAGCCCAGACATATTTGTGTACTCATTCTAATGCATGATGCACAATTTTCAGAAGTGTATTTGTGACTGGTGGGACTGTTCTGCCTGAAGGTTGATCTACAAAAGGTTGATACTTTTCTATCTGGCATTAGAAAAACTTGAAAAAGGCTGAGCATAATTATAAATAATTTTATCATCTCTACTTCCCTGGAATTGTTTTTATTGAAACTAACACACTCTCTTCATCAGGGGTCAATATTATTAAAAAAAGCGCACATACATAAGCCGCATCGGGCAGCTACAGAAGCGAAGAAGTAAAAAGTCAATCTTTTAGATTTTATTGAGATCAACCAGTGGTTGTCTTGCAATCACGATTGATATAATGAGCACCCCTGATCTAGATGACCTAGCAGTAGCAATTTAGCAAATGTGGAAAATTACTCAAAGTTTATCATCGATATCGAGGAAAAAAACAAGCCATGAGGTCAAAAGAACTGCCCGCAGAGCTCAGAGACAGGATTGTGTCAAGGCACAGATCTGGGGAGGGCTTAAAAAAAAGGTGGCTGCATTGACGTTTCCCAAGAGCACACTGGCCTCCATATTTCTTAAATGGAAGAAGTTTGGAAAAACCAGGACTCTTCCTAGAGCTGGCTGCCTGGCCAAACTGAGCAATTGGGGGAGAAGGGCCTTAGTAAGAGAGGTGACCAAGAAACTTATGGTCACTCTGGTTGAGCTCCAGAGATCATATCTGGAAATGGATAAACTTGCAGAAGGACAACCATCACTGCACCTATCTGGGCTTTATAGTAGAGTGGCCAGACAGAAGCCTCTCCTCAGTGCAAGACACATAAAAAAGCACCTGAAGGACTCTTAGACTGTGAAAAACAAGATTCTCTGGTCTGATGAAACGAAGATTGAACTGTTTGGCCACAATTCCAAGCATCATGTCTGGAGGAAAACACGCACTGCTCATCACCTGCGCAATACCATCCCAACGGTAAAACATGGTGGTGGTAGCATTATGCTTTGGGAGTGTTTTTCAGCTGCAGATTTTGGAACTGTTCAGGGTTGAAGGTTTGCTGAACACAGCAAAATACAGAGATCTCCTTAATGAAAACCTTGTCTAGAGTGCTCAGGACCTCAGACTGACCCAAAGGTTCACCTTCCAACAGTACAATGAACCTAAGCACACAGCCAAGACAATGCAAGAGTGGCTTAGGGACAACTCTATGAATGTTCTTGAGTGGCACAGCCAGAGCCCAAAATGAACATATCTGGAGAGATCTGAAAATGATTGTCAACCGACAGTCCCCATCCAACCTGACAGAGCTTGAGAGGATCTGCAGAGAAGATTGGCAGAAAATCCCCAAATCTAGGTGTGCCAAGCTTGTTGCGTCATACCCAAAAAGACTTGAGGCTGTAATCGCTGCCAAATGTGTTTCAAATAAGTACTGAGTTACTTGGGTCTGAATACTTATATGTCAATGTTATATTCAGTTATTTCTTTTTTATAAATTTTAAAAGTTATCAAAAATCTGTTTTTTGCTTTGTCATTAGGTGTATGGAGTGTAGATGTATGTGAATTTTTTTTAAAGCATTTTAGCATAAGGATGCAAAAAATGAAGGTGTCTGAATACTTTCTGAATGCACTGTATTGCCCTCTGTCTACAATCAAGATTTTTTAGAGTATTTTTTATTTTTATGTAAAAAAATTATTTTGTTCTTATTTCTATTTTGTCCTTTCAGTGTAGTTTAGTTTATGTTTGTTAACACTCCACAGCTGTTAGTTTTAGTTTTTCTGTGTTCGTGTTTTGTTTTGTTTTGTTGACATTTTATGGTGGCCAAAGTCAATGTGCTAAATTGTTTAAATATATTTAATGGCATTGCATTTCTCAGGCCCATCTAGTGTTATTGCTATCTAGAGCCATTTTTATGTTTAATAAAGGTGAGTTGGAATGGTTTAAAATTTTAGAATACACTGTAAAAACAAATCCTGCTAAATCCATGGTAAAAAAAACTGGCAGATATGCTTGTCAGAAATTCACTGTAAAAAATACAGTGACCATGTTTCAGGCATTTTGTCATTTTGGTTCCTGTTTATTTTACAGTTAAATTATATAATTTTTAAATGGACTGTTAACCACCAAGGTAACAGATGTGGGAAAACAAAAGGCCACATGATGACTAAAACGGTATTGAGATTGGCCCTTCCAAGAGCAATGGCCAATAAACGTGCATAGAAAGTGCACAATTGTCACTTAATCAAAGACAAAACAACATCAGGGTAAAGGCCATTGCACACTGAGTCCGAAATTTTCGTATGCGTTTTTCCGTGTTCATCAGCCTAAAAATTCGTCACGCACAGAAACCTTGCACACTGAGTCCGATGCGTATTTATTAAACCTTTGCGGAAAAAAACGCAAAAATTACAAAATGGATTCGTCAAGCAGTGAGGATGATTTTGTTGCCCTCTCTCTTCTTAAAAAGAGAAAAAGAAAGAGGAAATATTGGGTCCATCCAATCCTGAGATTGCGCCGAGAGGAAGGAGAGTTTCAGCTCCTTATCAAGGAGTTGTGAAATTATCCCGAGCGATTCAAAATTTACCTCAGAATGTCTGTGGAAAAGTTTGATGCTTTGCTAGCGATACTGGAGCCACACATTAAAAAGAAGACTACAAATTTCCGTGAGCCAATCGATCCTGAACAGAGACTGGCAGTATGTCTAAGGTAGCTATCACTCACTCACTCACTCACACACACACACACACACACACACACACACACACACACACACACACACACACACACACACACACACACACACACACACACACACACACACACACACACACACACACACACACACACACACACACACACACAGCCGGCGGAAGCGCTGGGCAGACAGAACAGCTGTATACAGGTTATATTTTGTACCCTAATAATACAATAGTAATCGAATTGGCTGCTCAATCACACCTAAATCGATCCGAAATTCGACCACACACACATTATTGAAACAACATTAAGTTGTGCTCTATAATAATATATGTATAATTTCAGGTATCTGAGCACTGGGGACTCATTCACGAAGTGTATCAACTTGTCAGACGCCATTCTGGATTTTGCCGGTCACTTGTACGGTGGCTCCGATTTGTCAAAAAACCTCTCAAAATGCTGGCTGTGGATGCGAAAAACGCAGAAAATCGAACCCGATCCGAATTTTTTTATTACGGACGAAAGTTTCGGAGGCAGTGTGCAAGCGTGATTGAAATAACGTGAGGTCGATTTTTTTTTTTAACGTGCGAAAATTTCGGATACGAATTTCGGACTCAGTGTGCAATGGCCTTAACACATGTGACACTAAAATAATGGTATACAATAAAGATTAACCAAAGACCATGAAATGTTACATAAAACACCCCAATGTACATAAATGATATTCAAAAATAAGTAGAAACATAAGTGATGGGTCACACAGGGACTACATGGCCTACACATGATGTAGCTAATAGCAAATGGGGCTCATCGGACCAGGCTACCTTCTTCCACTGCTCCAAGGTCCAGTTCTGCCGCTCGTATGCCCATTGTAGGCGCTTTCAATGGTGGACAGGGGTCATCATGGGCACTCTGACCAGTCTGCAGCTACACAACTGTGTGTTGACATTCCTCCCGTAACCATCATTACAATTTTGTGTAGACCCTATGTTGGTTCGGACCAGATGGGATAGCCTTTGTTGCCCTCAAACATCGATGAGCCTTAGGCGCCCAACACCCTTTCACCGGTTTGTGGTCTGTCCCTCCTCGGACCACTGTCGGTAGGTACACACCACTGCTAACTGTGAGCACCAAGTCTTGCCATTTCAGAGATGCTCTGACCCAGTCATCTGGCCATAACAATTTTGCCCTTGTCAAAGTCGCTCAGGTCTTTACTCCTGCCCATTTTAGCTATCTAATCTACCCAAATCTTGACATGTGACTTTGTTAGGAGTTGATCAGTGTTATTCGCTTCACCTGTGAGTGTTCATAATGTTTTGGCTTATTGGTGTATATAACTTATATTGTATATATAAAATATACTGTATGTGTATATATTGTCTTCTATATAATATAATTTTTCACCGTACATGGTAGGGTAACAGTCAATTAACAAATTCACGTTTATTTCCATGCTTTTCCCATTAATATTATGATTATTATTTTATGTATTTTATAGGCAAGGCAAGGCAAGGCAAGGCAAGTTTATTTATATAGCACATTTCATACACAATAGTAATTCAAAGTGCTTTACATAGAAGAGATCTAAAATAAGAATAATTGAAACAGCATAGTTTACTTTCGTTTAAGAAAAATGTTTTAATTTAGTTTTTGTTAATGATAATAACACTGTCTACAGCAAAGGCATTAATGTGACCCCCTCTGTGCAGGAGCTTCTTAGATCAAAGATCGAGCTCTAGACTGATGATTGTGCAACCCTCACTCCTCCCTTGTGCAGCCCCTGGGGCAGGAGACACTGTATGTACACAGCATTACCTCACCTCCGTTAGCCGTACATCTCGTATGTCTAGAAAAGCTTGACTTACAGGCATGAACTGAAAGAGAGAGGAAAGGAAAGATATTGCACCTGAGAGAGAGAAGGGTATGGTTACATAATGACCCAGGGATTGCTCAACCATCTCCCTCTCACTGCCTACAGGAACTATGTCGAAACATCAGGCTGGGAAAAACAAAGCAAGCAAGAGAATGACCATTATGACTATCGGTACACAAACCTGTGAATCAAATATTCAAATGACACCATTCAGTGCCCGCTCTCTAATGGGAATAGTACATGTTCAGACTTTAAAAGGTATAGTTTGTCTAAAAATATGAACTCTGACATCATTTACTCATTTACCTGTTTGACTTTTGTTTAATAACTCCATGCAAAAAACTAAGTCTTACATTTTTGGGACAACATGAGGGTGAGTAAATGATGACATAATTTTCATTCCTCGTTTAAGTACTCATCATGCATTGCACCTATGTTACAGCTTAATTAGTTATATTGTAACTCTTGGTGTCATGAGTTAAAAGGTGTTTAGTCAGCTGCCTGTCAGCTTAGGTAAATGTTCCCTGGGTCAAAAGTTAAACTAGAAATTTCCACCGGGACTGTTATGGACATGTTAGTGTCATACCTTTACATCCTGCTTGTGTGTGCTGACAGCTCATTGTGAAACCTCTCTGGTTTGAATGGGGAAATTACTAAGAAGACAGAATCCTGGAAACAGGATTCCACACTGCAAACAAATTAGCTCCATCGAAACAGTTGCAGGCTATGTGTGTTCTTTCCATGAAGATTTCACACATTTTTATGTCAAACAACTGGGAGTGAACTTTTTTAAAGGCAACAATTTTTTTGGCAGCTATCATTCCCACCTAAAGGCAGAGAAATTAAAATCCTTTCCTGTTGTTCTCAGATGAAGCTATCATTTTAATCTCACCAATATGATGATATTTGGATTGCATCACACAAGCCAAGCTCTTTTTTTCCCCAGCTGGAGCACTGCACTGGAAAAAGTATGTCTTTGAGAGCACGAGCCCATTCAGTGTCACAAGCATGCAATTTTGATGAGCTGCAATGGGAAAAGCAGAATCATTCAGTGGGCGACAGAAAGTGCAAGAAAGAAAGTTACAAAGCGAGTTGAGGAAAGATAGATTAGAAAGAGAAAGAGAGAGAGAGAGAGAGAGAGAGAGAGTTGGAAGAGGGCAGAAAGAGAAAGCAAGACCTTCAGTATTTATAAATATCACCGTGTATAGCATTACAGAGAGTTTCATCAGAGATAGATACATTGTAGCCTGCTGCCACTACCCCAAGCTAACAAGCTGTCTTTGGACACTGCTGAGCCTCTGTTACATTTGAAGAAAGGATGATAAAAGTCTTCTGTAATACTGTAATAGAGTTGAGAGGTGATGCAAAAGAACATAACTCACAACAAGCTGCTCGATAGCTTAACTGGCACACGCTTATTTTTAGTAAACAACTTATTTATAAATGTGAAAGCTCATACACACATTCACTGAGCACTTTATTTGGAACACCTGTACACCTACTTATTCATGCGATAATCTACTCACCCAATAGTGTAGCAGCAGTGCAGTGCATACAATAATTCAGATATGGGTCAGGAGCTTCAGTTAATGTTCACATCATTGTGATTTCGACCATGGCATGAATGCGTGACTGATGATCTCCAGGTATTTTCACTCACAACAGTCTCTAGAGT
Organism: Xyrauchen texanus; assembly: GCF_025860055.1. NCBI lineage: Eukaryota > Metazoa > Chordata > Actinopteri > Cypriniformes > Catostomidae > Xyrauchen > Xyrauchen texanus. The sequence continues at coordinate 8,717,033 of NC_068307.1, forward strand.
TTACTAAGAATGGTGCCAAAAAAAAATAAAAAACATTCAGTTCTGTGGACAGAAAGGCCTTGTTGATAATAGAGGTCAAAGGAGAATGGCCAGAATGGTTTGAGCTGACAGAAAGGCTACAACTCAGATAACCACCCTGTACAATTGTAATGAGAAGAATAGCATCTCAGAATGCATGTCAAACCTTGAGGCAGATGGGCTACAACAGCAGAAGGCCACATCGGGCTCCACTTATGTCAGCCAAGAATCTCAATTTCTGCTGAGGCACACAGATGGTAGGTCAAAATTGTCACAAACAGCATGAATCATGGACTCAACATGCCTTATGTAAACAGTTTAGGCTGGTGGTGGTGAAATAATGTGGGTAATGTTTTTTTGGCACACTTTGGGCCTGTTAATAATGCCTGTGCTGTGTAATGTATAAAATCATGCAGATATGCATCAGTTAATATTCATATCAACGATCACAATGGGAAAAACATTTGATCTCGGTGATTTAGACCGTGGCATTATTATTGGTGCCAGACAGTCTGGTTTGAGGATTTCTATAAATTCTGATCTCCTGGGATTTTCATGCCGTCTCTAGAGTGTAAAGAGAATTGTGTAAAAAACAAAAAACATCCAGTGAGTGGGAGTTCTGTGGCCGAAAATGGCTTGTTAATGACACAAGTCAGAGGAGAATGGCTAGACTGGTCCAAGCTGAAAGGAAGGTGACAGTAACCCAAATAAACACAACAGTGCTATGTAGAAAATAATTTCTGAACATACAACAGGAACAAGTAAAATAAAATACTTTTATTAAACAACTGAAAAAAACAGGGAACACAAAAATCTAACAAGGGTGATAAAAACAATAATGAAACATATAAACAAATAACTAGGACTAACCGGAAACAGGAACAGGACTGGAACTAGGACAGACGAGAAGACTAAATAACTACAAAATGATTCAACAAACACAAGAGGACGGTCTGGGCCAGACTGTAGGTGGACTGGAAGGCCATGGCAGAGCCGGAGAAGGGACCGGAGTCCTAGATGGACTGGGAGGCTATGGCGGAGCTGGATAAGAGCCCAGAGACCAAGGCAGAGTCCGAGCCACTGAGCAGCTGGTTTAGATCAGTAGCGGCCACAGTGGACTGGACAGACTGGTCAGTTGTTGGGGACAGGACTGGGTCAAGCCAAGCACTGTGGTACGGTGGTAGCGACAGGGGAACGGCTTCTGTGGCTGAAAAGGCTGGCAGCAACATGGGAACGGCCTCCATGGCCAAGAACTCTGGCAGTGACAGGGGGACAGGGGTACAGACTCCGTGGCTGTGAATGCTGGCAGCAACTGGGGATCAGGTGCCTTACTCGGCTTCCTTCTCCTCCTCCAGACGGTCAGAAGCACTGCAGCTGTAATGGCCTCCACCTCTTGGCGTTCAGCAGCAGGAATGGTCGCTGCCTCCTGGAGGGTAGCAACGGACTCAGGTGTGGAGTTATGTCTCATCTTCATCCTGTGAAAGCTGGAAAGAGGGGCTGCTGTACCCACCATCAGTGAGGAGGAATCACTGTTTTCGGGCTGGGAAGAAGAGGGAGATCCTTCCGAGACACAGTCAGAGATAACATAATCCCACTTTAAAGCCAATTTTATGGTCTTAGTAAGTCTCCCCTCTTCATCCTCAACAGGAATACAAGACTTGATGTGCTCACCCAGGCCTGCCACTAAGAGATCAATTCCTGGTTGAAGCCCAAACCGAGGCCAACTGTACGGTAAACGGTCTGCACTTATATACCAAGGACACTTCGGCATGTGGAGTCGTGAGGGCCAGGAATCGAACGACCAACCCTGCGTTTGGCAGCCAACCCGCTCTACCACCTGAGCCACAGCCGCCGCGATACTCTAGATACTCCTTCACTGGCTGGTGCTCCTGACGGAGACCTGAGAACTTTTTGATTTAGGCAGCTCTTTGGCGAACCAGAGAATCAGAAAAAAAAATTGTGGTCCAATAGTCCAATAGTGGTCGAATCGTTCAGTCAAGGAACGTAAGCAGAAAGTAGGACCCAAGCACAGGAATGAGTAAAATACAAAACTTTAATTAAACAGCTGAAACAAACAGGGAATACAAAACTCACATGGGAGAGAAAAACAAAATAAAACATAATCCAGAATATAAACAAAATGATTCAACAAACACAAGAGGAAAGAGGGCACAATAAACAGATGAATGTACATGAGGGACATGTGCACACAATACACATAACAAGGACTAAACTAGGGTTGAGGACAGAGGAAATGAGGGTGCGGAGTTGGGAGAGCACATGACAAACGAAAACATTAGCCTAAGCCATGTGCTCCTACTTAAAACAAACTCACACAGGCGAAAAACTGACAAGGACAGAAAAGCAGACAGAGAAGGATCATGACAGGCTACAGAAGCAGAAGCCCCCTCCGGGTACTACTACTGTCATCTTATAACAGGAAATTGAGGCTGCATTGGGCACAGGCTAACCAAAACTGAAGAGTCGCCTGGTCTGACAAATCTGGATTTCTGCTGAGGTACACAATTGGTATGCCCACTGCTGCCTCAGTTTTCTGTTCTTTGCTGACAGAAGTGGAACCCAGCGTGGTCTTCTGCTGTTGTAGCCGATCCGCCTCAAGGTTCGACATGTGCATTCAGAGATGCTATTCTGCTCACTACAATTGTACAGAGGAGTTACCGTAGCCTTTCTGTTTGCACAAACCAGTCTGGTCATTCTCCGTTTACCTCTCATCAACAAGGCGTTTCATCCACAGAACTGTCGCATACTAGTTATTTTTTGTTTTTTTGCACAAAAACGTGTGAATATCACAGAAGATCAGCAGTTACAGAAATACTCAAACCAGCCTGTCCGGCAATAAGTGCGTAGATTCCAGGAGATTTTATTGGCTAGATTAGTTTGTTAGTATTCTCATCTGTTCAAGTTCCAGTCCTGTTCCCGTTACTGGTCAGCCCTAGTTATAGGATTATATTCTGGTATATGTTTCATTTAGTTTTTCTCTACCTTGTGTGTTTTGTGTTCCTGTTACAAACTTTTTAAAGGTCTAGGGGAAATGAACGTAATACTCATTCATTTACATCATTGCTGGTTGAAAGCATAGAAACAGAGGCATTAAATAAAATTAAATAAAAATAAACAAAAAGACATAACACAGGGAAAAGGAGCCCGAGTGTCACCAAATCAAAGAACAAATTAAAACAAAAGAATCCCCTTAAATCTAATCCACAAACCCTCAAATCTACCTACTAAAAGGAAAATGTAGAAAACAAGAAACCAGAGTTCTTCAGCATAAACAATGCTCTAAATAACCTACTCTAACTAAAGAAAACATAAATATACAAAGGGTGGCGCACACTCCTTACCTAATGTGTCTAACAATCAATGTGTATATCGCGCAACCTGCTTACTTGTTCTCTTTCCCGCAAACCAAAAGAACATCAAGTTCTATTGAACAGCGGCAAATGGCACAGATAACAAAGTAACACGTAACAGATTTAAATTAATAGGTTTAAAAGAAACCAATAATTACAACAAATCTAAATATCTCAAACAAAAAGAACATACACGCCAGATGGCTTTTTAAACAGGCGGGGCATCAGCGGTTTGGGTGAGGTCACAACGCCCTGATGATGATTGGCAGGTGACATTTCCAATAGGCAGAAGCCTCAGGCTTCAGAGTGAAAAGAAAAGAAAAAAGAGAGAAAGAAAAAACAAAACACACGTGGAACGTAACACATCCACCCACAATAACAAACTATATGGAACACATCATAATCAAATATTTGTTCCAACACAATTTAAATAAAAATAAAAGACCATAAAATTGGCTTTAAAATGGGATTATTTGATCTCAGCCTGTGTCTCGGAAGGATCTCTTCATCCCAGCCCAAAAACAACAATGCCTCTTCGCTGATAGTGAGTGCAGCAGCCTCTCTTCCCCACTCCTGACCCATATCTGCATGATTTTATGCATTACACTGTTGCCACACGATTGGACTGAAAAAGTAGATGTACAGGTGTACCTAATAAAATGGTCAATGAGTGTACATATTGGTCATTTTGGAGCTTTGCACCCCTAGGTCCCATTCACTTCCATTATATGGAGAAGAACATCCAGGACATTTAAAGAAATGCAAGTTGTTTTTAGTACCACAGCAGAAATTAAGTCATATGTGTTTGAAATTTTGAAAAGGAGAGAATTTTTACATTTTTGACAAAAAATTACCAAAAAAGTGTAATGAAATTGGCCCATATGACTTGGTTATATGGTTATATGTAGTGAATGACTGTACGAAATATTTGTATGGCTTCGGAAGACTTGTATCATTGTGCATATGTCATATGGAACACTTTTATGATAATTTTGTTGTAGTCATGTTTTGGAACTTGACAGCCCCTGTTCCCATTTGCTTCCATTAAAAGAGGGGCTAGAATATTCCAAAAATTTACCTTTTGTGTACCACAGCAAAAAGTAAGTCATATGGGTTTGGAACAACATTAGGGTGATTAAATAATGACAGAATTGTTTTTTTTTGGGTGAAATATTCCTTTAAATTGTGTAATGGTTCTAGAAGGCCTTCTTCTGAATTGGTTGGACTTATTTCCAAACTAATAGACTTTTAATATAAATAACAGCAACATTAGAGTTAGACTAGAGATAAGACACCTTTAACCTTCTGACCATTTTCATTAGCTTTTGGACATAAGGATGTACACTATAATCTAAAAACACAATTATAGTCCACAATAATCTATTTCTAGTCTGGGAAATCTAAGTCGTGCATCATTTATCTATCTCTCATGCAGATATAAGGACAAACAACATCCTTCCCCTCCTTCCTCCCAATTGGTTGACAGGGTTACACTGAAATGTCATTCCAGGAAGACATTCCACAGATAACAAAAACAATAAGAGCAGAGCACCGCAATTTACAAAGACATCCTGTGATCGGCAAAGAGAATTACACATTAACATACAAATGCACTTATGCAGGCTCACTGAGTATTTGATTGGTAAGTAAAGATAAGAAGGTAATTATCGTTGAACACATTTAAGACAATTGTTTTGTTTTTGAAACTGAAGCTTTCTGAGCTGAAATGTCCCCAAGAAACCTTTTGTGTTGATATCCACAAAATATTCATCAATCACTGATATATTATAAGGTGAGATCCAAACATAGGGTCACAACCGGAAAGTTATTTTACTTTGGTTTCCATCACAGATGGTGTAACTCTGCGCCTACACTCAGTGTTCAGGCCTGTTGTTCTGTTCTTGTGGGTAATTTTCTGGTTAGAGGCACAGGGAGAATCTACAAAAGCATGCCTGGCAAACTTTCTTGTAATATTGCCGTGGTTGCGGCTTAAAGGTTCAAGAGGGTTAGTTCACCCGAAAATGAAATTTCTGTCAGCATTTTCTCACTCACTTGTGGTTCCAAACCCATTTGATCTTCTTTCTTCCACTTTTTTGTGGACTAACTCATAGACTACGGTTTCCACAGATATAATGGGAAATATATATATATATTTTGTGGAGGAGACTCTACGAGTGAGCGGCTCGCCGTTCACTGTGGGCGTAGAGGAGGATGGTGTAACATCTCCTCCCACTGAGGTCACCCCCCCAGGCTCCGCCTCCCGAGCCTTCCAGGGCTCCGCCTCTCGAGCCTCCCAGGGCTCCGCCTCAAGTCTCTCGAGTCTTCCAGGGCTCCTCCTCCCGAGCCTTCCAGGGCTCCGCCTCTCAAGTCTCTCGAGCCTTCCAGGGCTCCGCCTCTCGAGCCCTGGAAGGCTCCGCCTCTCGAGCCTTCCAGGGCTCCGCCTCTCGAGCCTTCCAGGGCTCCACCTCTCGAGCCTCCTAGGGCTCCGCTCCTCAAATCACTCCAGTCTTCCAGGGCTCCGCCTCTCAAGCCTCCTACGGCACCACCTCACTCAGCTCTGCCTCCTGAGCCTCCCACGTCTCCGCCTCCTGAGCCTCCCTCAGCTCCGCCTCCTGAGCCTCCCTCGGCTCTGCCTCCAGAGCCTTCCAGGTCACTGCCTCTAGAGCCTCCTACGGCGCCACCTCCCTCAGCTCCGCCTCCCTCGGCTCCGCCTCCTGAGCCTCCCACGGCTCCGCCTCCCTCGGCTCTGCCTCCAGAGCCTTCCAGGTCACTGCCTCTAGAGCCTCCTATGGCGCCACCTCCCTCAGCTCCGCCTCCCTCGGCTCCGCCTCCAGGGCCTTCCATGGTTCCGCCTCCCAGGTCTCCTGAACCTGCCCCTGTCCGGTGGCCTCCTCCCAGGCCCCCTGAACCTGTTCCTGACCTGTGGCCTCCTCCCAGGCCTCCTGACCCGGCCCCTGTCCTGTGGCCTCCTCCCAGGCCCCCTGACCCAGTCCCTGTCCTGTGGCCTCCTCCCAGGCCTCCTGACCCTGTTCCCGTCCTGTGGCCTCCTCCCAGGCCTCCTGACCCTGTTCCCGTCCTGTGGCCTCCTCCCAGGCCCCCTGACACGGTCCCTGTCCTGTGGCCTCCTCCCAGGCCCCCTGACACGGTCCCTGTCCTGTGGCCTCCTCCCAGGCCCCCTGACACGGTCCCTGTCCTGTGGCCTCCTCCCAGGCCCCCTGACCCAGTCCCTGTCCTGTGGCCTCCTCCCAGGCCTCCTGACCCGGTCCCTGTCCTGTGGCCTCCTCCCAGGCCTCCTGACCCGGTCCCTGTCCTGTGGCCTCCTCCCAGGCCCCCTGACCCTGTTCCCGACCTGTGGCCTCCTCCCAGGCCCCCTGACCCAGTCCCCGTCCTGTGGCCTCCTTCCAGGCCCCCTGACCCAGTCCCCATCCTGTGGACTGCCTGTTTGCCCCCTGTGCCCCCTTGGACTGCCTATTTGCCCCATGTGCCCCCTTGGACAATTTGTTTTTTGTTTTTCTTGGGGTTTTTTTTGTTGTTGCTTTTTTGGAGCGTCTGGAATCCGCTCCTTAAAGCGGGGGCTCTGTCATGTTCTCTGTTGTCTTTTGTTTTTGTGCTTTTATTTTGAAGTTTAGTTTAGTTCCTGTTTGGTTTTTGTAGTCCTTTGTAGTTTCATTTTATGATTGGTTTCCCCCTGATTAGTTCCCCTTCCCTGATTATTTCCCCAGGTGTTCCTTATTCCCTTGTTTGTTCCTTTTTGTATATAAGCCCTTTTAGTTTCTTTGTTTCCTTGTTAGTTCTTGCATGTCTTGATGCTCTGTGCCAGGTCTCCCTGTTTGCTTGTTTCTGAGTTTTTCTTTATGTTTTTGAATAAACCGCTGCGTCTAGATCCTCATTCTCCGGCTGCTTCGTCACAACATGGTGCTACCGAATGTTCTGGTACCCTGATACTGATCCCATTCTGTCAATTAACTGACAAGCATCTCCCATCAGACATTTTTGCATCAATTCAAAAATGTTTAGCTTTTCATGTGGTGATACTTACAGTGGCGGAATTCCATGGAGAAAGATGGCATGCGCGGATGTTGAGCGCATGTGAAACCAGCAAAAATATAATGGTCAAGCAGCCTCTTTTTAATGCTGCACTTTATACTCTGTGAGACTTAAAGATGCTGTAAGTGATTTCTTTCATGGAAAGGTATGCAAAGGGGGGACCCTAAGCAGATTTTCAATACGGGGCCCCCTTACCTACAAGTACACCTATCCAAACATATCCAACATCAATAACTCAGCAAGCTTAAAATTGCGCAAATAAAAAAGTCTATTTATTCAAAAGCATAAAGCTTAAAAAATGCATATAACTACTCCAGAAGTACAAAAAAAGAAAGAACGTAATTCTTTAAACAACCAAACATATATAAAATGCACAATTGAATAATAATTGATTAAATTACCAAATTAAGGTATGGTAGGCTACAGTAGATGATATTTACACTTCCATAGTGGTATATTCTATTTGCACCCTGGTGTATAGTAAAGCTGTATATAATCGAACAACATCAGTGTATGTAATATAAGTATTGTGATGGAACTTAACTACATTGCTGGCAGCAGGATGAAATGCCCATGATATATCACATAAGGGTACCTCGTCACTGCTGTCTTTAAATGCAGAGCAGGCCTTTAGACCGGTCTCTTCTGGTCCAGGAAATGGGTAACCGAGTTGCCACCATGATCCTTACTTTCCACCAGGGCTGTGATATTTTTACAGGCTGGGAAAGGCGTGCACTACCCAACCTAAAGTGAGCACCCTGATCATGACAAGAACATCGCGTTTACTTTCATTGACATCACACTCCCCTTAGATGCTTAATTTACACATTTTGTGTTCATTTTTATATAAAATAAATTACTTTCCAATGGCATGCAAAGCCACTGTCTGTCTTTGCTTAAATGGAATGATAAGAAGAAAATTTAAGAAGACTTAAACCTGGATCACCCATGCAACTAAGCAACTGTCTTACTAAAGTCACCACATCAAATCTTAGACTGAAGAAGGTCAAATTCACACACTTATCTTGTCTTTTCTTTAAAGCGTCGGCAATATTTTTAATCCTTTTGATTGGTTCCATCTAACTTTTGACGTGCATATAGCCGGGCTGTGTGCCCAGTGATATTTACACTTATTGTAAATAATTTGGCTACTGAACCTGTGGTAAGGGGAGTCCTGGTGGCCACAGGGGCCTTATGCAGCCACATATGTTGCTTAATAGGAAGGGCCGACATTGGGATTTGAAATCATATATTTACACATGGGCTCATCTTCTAAAGGCTTGAGAGACTTAAGAAAACATATCAACGTTTACAGTAAGGGAACATAGCATGCAACGATGCTCGCTGGTTTATACGGTGCATTGTGGGATTTTTTACGTTCTAACGTTTCAGTGTACTGGAACGATTTTGCAATTGAGACAACTCTTAAAATGGCTGACTTCCTGATTAGTGCACTGACTACTAAACAAGTGAGCTGATTGAGATGCCAGAATTTCACCCACAGAATTTCGCTGTGTGACGGTATGTATGATTTTGTCTATAATGTGCTGTGCCAGCAGCTTCAGATTAACAGGTTGTGTTCTAATGGAAACCAGGAAGTAATTGCGTTCATATCACCAATGATGAGTGAAATTTTGTGGTTGCATCTTTCCTCTATGATTACATTTTTTCTCCATTTGTGGGTAGATCTTGGGTTGGGTTTTGGGATAGGGTGTAGAGTTGATAAAATATGCATTCCATTTGACTCTATTACAACATTTAAAAATAAAAACAACTCACTTTTGGCACCACCCTGTGGTCATTTCACCCGGAGTTAATAAGTGCCTATACGTTCAATGGCAATTCCAGCTTAAGCCACTGCGATTTTATTTTCAGTAAAAACTATTTCAGCTGATGACCTTGTACTGTTGCTGAATTCAAGGTTAGATCAGTCTGGACTGTACATTTTATATTACATATGAAATTAAGATGAAACCTATAGAGGGAAATCTCTAAACCAGTTAAATTAGCAACACAAGAAACAGATACTTTATTATTTACAAAAACACCAGAATGTCTTTGGCAATACTACAAATATTTCCAAGATATTTCCAGAAACAGAACATGAATAACCAGAAACTATCCCTGTCAAGATAGTTTCTGGTTATAAAAAAGATATACACACACAGCGGAAGTTGTGGTTTCCCTACATTCAGAAAAACCACAAACTAAAAAAGATAAATAAGTACATTTTGGTAAGTACATTTTATTTTGTATTATTATTGCTAAGACAACAGATGCATAAAATTCTCTATAGAGCTCACATTCAGGAAAAACAAGATCAATCCCAATGCTGATGGCTGCCCAAGTTAGTGTTGTTAATTAAATGTTCTGATGCCACTGCAAAGAATCCCTGCCCTAATGACATTAACTGCTCCCTCTTGTCTAATGCTGGCCGGTGGGGTGTGAAGAACAATCACATGAGTGGAGCTGTGGTAAACCTTTGTGGTCTCACAGACCTGAATACATACCAAAGTGCAGTCAGACATACACAGTACTGTAAAACTCAACCTGCAGCTGCTTTTGGCAAAATAACTATGATTTGGAAACTAAGTTCATGTTTAATTCCTCCAAAAGAATGAAATTCAAACATTTCGAGATTTATTTATTTTTTAGCCCAGCTGAAAATGGAAGCACAGGCAGGGAATAACACTAAGCGAAACTATCGAGGGAAACGGCAGTTAATGAGGATGGGATTGCTTGTGAAACCCTCCCATACTCCTCATCTCAGAGGGGTTAAGCAGGGCTGTATCTCTAGTTGAGGGAATTGTGCATATAATCGCTTTCTCTCTTCTACTGTCTCCTCTCTCTCTAAACTTTAGTGTCAGGCAGGCAATGTTTGACTCATTCCTATTTGGCCTCTGGTTTCATCACATACATTATGAAAGGCATGTGATTCAGAGAGAAACGGAGCTGACTCAAAAAAGCTGCTTACGTGTCAAGGAGTGGGATGGAATTTGCAATGTCTGGCTCAATATAGCCATTCAGCAATGACATCTGAAAGTGTCTCAATCTGATAAAAACAGGACCAGTGTTTGTAGGTGAAAATGTTTTCGGGGGTTCAATGCATATTATGTCCTCAGTAAAATAAACGAATCGTGTAAACTAATCGTAAAGATGTGAATCTTACACTGGGTTACAATAAAAAGACATTTACACTTTTACAAGAACTGACAAAATCAGTTAAATGCAATTATTAGCTATTTGTTATGTATCGAAACAAGTAATAGGTTAAAGAAATGTATTACATTTTAAAGTCATCCAAGTGAATAGCTCGCAACAGAGCTCTGCAAGACTATTTCTTTACAAAATTATTTCTTTTAGATGGAAAAGAGAATACATCTAAAAATAATTCAACTTTGTGTTGAGTTCATGTCACACTTTCTGCAACACATTGGCCCTGACATTAACATGAAGATGCTTCTGGCTAAGGGAGTTTGTTATTTTGGTTATTGCCCAGTTATGTTTAAAAAATAAGGTTATTATGTTTTGTGTGTGATCAGGGTTGAACTAAAGATTTTAGCCTTAGGGGGCACAGACCATTATCCAGTCTGATCTCATGAAAGTTATGTGACGGTAGTAACATTTTTGGAAAATGATATGATGTGGTACATGATGCGTATCGTGGCAGATTTTATGTGAAATGTCCACTGTGTGGTGATAAAAGTGAGTTACATGTTCTCCTGAACAGATTTTAAGTCAATAAAGCCAAAAACCCAGCATTGGATGTATCTGACTGCAAAGTAACTAGTAAGCTAAAAAAAAAAAAAAAAACATAACGCATTACATTTTAAATTCTTGCTATCAGATTACATTTACTGACTTTCAATGAAAGTAATTACTTCAACTACATTACTGACGCTATACTAATAATACATTTAAAATATGAATTCATATGCACGTCTGTCAGCATTTCTGTGACGGCTAAAGGGTGTGCGACAATGAGGAAATATATCATATCAAATTTTTTATTTGAGGGGAAATCCAAAACCTTTTCTAGGAAAAGCGATTTAGAAAGTAACTTAAAAGTAAAATAATTAGCAATGTGATTACTTTTTAGATCAAGTAATATGTAAAATAGTCATATTAACTTACCAAACACTGCTCCTAACCCTAAATCTTAAACCTAAACCTAACCGATAGTGTCATAAAAGCACATGCGAGATGAAAATATAATTACATGCAACCATGTAATTTTGTGGTGCTTATGACACTTTCAGTTCAAGTGACAACTCGTGTGCTCAGTGGGACTCATACCCTGGTCCTTTGCATCGCATTTACAAGTGCAACGCTCTATCAGTTTAGCTATCGCGCAATTTGATCGCATGTGAACAAGCTTGTAAATGTAGTTGGTTATGTAATAAAAATAAGTAAATTAGGGCTGCTGATTTAATACGGTAAAAATGCTTTACACAAATGCACGCAAATAATCATGACCCTGGACCATAATAAGGAATATTCTTTCCATCTGAGCATTTCAAGCTTGGAGTACCTGTTTTCTCCAGGGGACAATATGCAAAATTCCAGCTGTATACTCCTAATGTGCCAGAAACACTAGTGCGCAGCCATCTCGCAAATGTTGTCTTTAATCTTTTTACACTTTTTTTCAAGACTAACCACCTTTTTTTGGTGGTCTAACAGGGAAAATGAATGTGAGTGGTACTTCCGCCGGACGTTGATCTACAGAATTCCCTAGCTCTGGCTGCAGTCAAAACCCTGTTTAAAGCTGGTAATAAGACGCATTTCGGATAAGCAAATGGTCAGTGCTAAATTTAGTTGTAAATGGGAACCATATACATAGGTAGTCAAAAAACACAGTGCATTTGAGGTTTAAAACGGCCTCCTGATACGTCCCTGACAGCAGCGAAGCACCACCTCTCACCAGTCAATCACCCGGTGAACAAATGTGAAAACCTACATGTGGATTTAAAAGGACATAACCGTCTGATTGGAAAACTTGATAAAGCAATTACATACCCAAGAATGAGAACTTCACAGCTCTTCCTTAGTGTGTCTGTCTGATTTGAGCATGCATGGTGACAAGAAGACAAGCAAACATCTAAAGCTGAACTAACACTGGAAATCCACAAAACAACCAATAATTTTGCTCAAAATGTTGCGTTTGCACTTAGATTAAATCTCAACTGCATCTGGGAGAAACAGCGTGCCGGTTTTGTTCACGTTTTTTTTTTTACAGTTTATAATAATTCAGTAACACACTGATATAGTGACTGATACGAAATCATACATGCTCTGCTCAAAATCCCAACACCAAAATGAAAGAATGAATGGATGCACACTGCAACAACGGCTGTGTTAACTTGCCAAAGTAACGCCCATATTTCTCACTAAGCTTCACAGGATGTAGGAAAAAAATGTATACACCATCAGAACTATTTGTCCAATGCTGAGTTCACTTTCAGAAAACTAGCTTTTGAACATTTTAAAACTTAAATATTTTAAATCTAATCCTCTTTACCTCTGATCGCATTTGCTGAGCTTCTTCAGAAAATGTAAATTGCATTATGGCACTAAAATGTATTTTAGATGACAGTCAAGTTCAGTTACCGGTAGTCGTTAAAAGTTGCTGGACAAATATGTGGGACATAATGCTTAAGTTTAGATGATTGTTCAAAATAGCCTATTGAATATCATGGTGCGTTCAGACCAGAGGCATCGAAAGCGCCAAATCAACCAGAAGTCATTCATTTTCTATGACAGCCATCACTCGGCAGCGAGTCTTGTGGGCGTCAGAGGAAAGTTCAAGTGCAGCCAACATTATGGTAATGAGCTTTGACGCGGTTCAGCGGCAACCTATTGGAATATAGAAGTGTTCTGTTTTAGAGAAGTCTAGAGAGCACAACAGTGTCAACTTTGGTTCCCACCAAACATTAGTTCCGAAGACAAAATTGAGGAGAAACTGAATATTGCTGTGGCGGGTTTTCCCGTAATATTTGATCTGTACCTGTTTGCTTACAGGGATATAAATAAATTTTTTTTAAAACGATGCGTGGACAAAGGTGTCTGAAATTGTTGGTGTGCCAGGTTGAGAGTTGATGAAGTGGATATTATGATTTATATAATATTATATAATAATATATTAAAAGATTTCATAAGGATGTACGCTACTTGTGATATGTCATCAAAAAGATACCGGTCGACATGTCTGGATGTTTTGTGGCCCCTTTAAATATAGTTCACAAAACCAAGCATTCTCAACGAACGTTGCCGCCTATTTCAAATACTTCAGAGCGTCCACGAATTTTCGATAGCGTTGTTGGCAGGGCAGCCAGAGCGAATTTTGACGCCCGCCGTCTCTGGTCTGAACGCATGGTCAGGAAGGTGTCCAATGTAAACCCTGATATTACACCGCATACATTTTTCTTTAATAGCTGTGCACACAGCATATACACTTCGATGGATGGTCCTTATACTAAGAATGTCATAGCTGTCTGAAAGTGATCTGCCAGGTCAAATTTTCCTTTGCAAGTGTCGGAAAAACAAACTTGTACAGAGAGGGGTGATGTAGACTCACCATCAACTCTTAACGAGAAATACTTTCTGTGCTCCCACACGTAACCCATTTGGATTGACACTTCTCAGTATCTTCAATCCAAACAGAAAGTTAGATGACAATGATATGGAAATAAACAATATACTGCTTTCTGAAGTCACTTTTTGTATTGTCTTTTTCAATGCTTTTCTTGTATGCCAAAATAATGTATTGCATTTAATGATCTGTGTGTATATATATATATCTATATATATATAGATATATATATACCACAGTTAGTTCCGGTCCTCGATTCTGATTCGACGAGAGACCTTCTATGAGCACTGATGGTCACCATCAGCACTCCGACGCTTCAATGTGTGTGTGTGTGTATCACTCCGCGTTCATGCTGTTCTAAACTAAATTGTATCTGTTAGGAGTTACTGGCTATATTTTTGAAATTACATATGTTAGCCAGCAGGTGGTGCAAAAAGATAATTTTTGTGTGTAATATGAGCCAGTTGGTGACATAAAGTGAATCTGTTAGTCATTGTTTACATAGAACTGCGCTCTGTGATCACTCGTATTACTAATACATTACCAAAATTAGGAAATAGCTTTAAACTGCTTTAAACAGACAACTTCAGGATTAATGCTCATGCTGAGAGACACAACAGACTGATTGTGGCAGGGCGGAGGGCGGGGTCGGGTCGTGATCCTAATTATGGCTAATTATGCCTTTGTGAGGGTTAAAGGCTGACTGCAGGGGTTCGTGTGGGAGAGAGAGATCGTTTACGGACATGTCCGTCATGTGTGTGTTTATGTTGTCTTTTAAGTTTCTCATTAAAATATTATTTATATTGAAAAGCCGGTTCTCGCCTCCTCCTTTCCATTGAATACGTTACACTGATTTATTACAGAACTCAAGTGCTTACCTTTTATCAGAGTTCCCACATTGGATACATACTGTTTAAAATGGTGGAGGACATTGCTGTTTCTATAGTGAATGACTCTTGCGGACCACGAAATAGAGAGAAATACCCCCGCTTGGACATCTATTTTCCACTGTTAAAGCTGACAGCATCTCTGATTGGGTGTGGCAACAGGTGATTGCACACATGCTCTCTCTCTCTCTCTCTCTCTCTCTCTCTCTACACACACACACACACACACACACATCCAGCTATCCATCCTTGTTTATCCAATAACTTGTTAGAAACCACACAAGCCGTGATACTATTTCTGAAGTGAACTTTGTGAATTACTAACGGAGGCTTGGATGCATCATTTGTTTTGAACCAGCAACGGCAAATTCTGATCGGTCGCATAATAATGTAGTTCGATGCACAAATGCGTTTTTATGACCATACTAGGTTTTTCCTATTTTTTTTTTAAATGTACTTGTTCATTGAACTGTTGTCTATAAGCAATATCATACTCGCAATCGTGCTATATGGCCCTACATAAGCACTGCTGTAATTAGGCCTCTGATGTAGGGCCATATCGCTCTCTTGCTCGTGTGATATTGCTTAGATAGATAGATAGATAGATAGATAGATAGATAGATAGATAGATAGATAGATAGATAGATAGATAGATAGATAGATAGATAGATAGATAGATAGATAGATAATTTATAACTATTTAAATGTATAGTAACTATTTAGGATTATTTATTCATTATATATTGTATTATTGTTATTTGAGGGGCTTCCTCAGCAAATATTTATGTATGCAATTAAGTGTGATTATTTCGATTAATTAACCTGCATACCATGTAATTAATTCAATAAATAATTGTAATCGATTGACAGCCCTAGTGGACATGTATTGCCTTGCAAGTAATTCGCTATATTAAAAGTGTTATTAGATAGCATTGTGTGAGGAACGGGGGGAAAGTACGTGTATATGAACTGATAATAAGTCATTTTATTTGTGATTGTGTATAAGTGAATAAAAGTCATTGTTGTTGTAGTGCCTCTCGAGTTCATTTTATCATGAAACAATAGCGATATATAGAATGGCATACATGAAAAAAGGAATTGGAGGAATATTTCCTACCTTGAGTGTGAGAAGTTTGTAAGTGTGATTCTTGCTCAACTTACAATTTAAAGACAAAACTTTATCATATATATTAAAGACTGGTTAGAGGAGAAATTAGAGTGAAATAACCTAAGATAGCTTACTGTAGCTGCTGTTTTCAGTAAACGTGAAGAGAGATCACATAACCACTGATTTTAAAGTGGGCTAAGAGCTAAGTTAATTACAGATATTTATGGGGGCTAAGATGAAAGACAGGGGGCCTGAAGCCCCTTTAAAAGGGTCTAGCAACACCTATGAATGTGATTAAGTCTGAGACTGTAACGCAACACTTCTACCCCACACAGGAGAGGTGTAGAATCAGGGCTATTCAAACAGTGTGACCGGGTGCTAATATAGAAGAGGAATCCCACCACATTTACTACACATACTGTGTTATCTTAATCATAGGACACAACTGTTTTTCCAACAATTTTATATATATATATATTCAGAAAACTTTTAAAAGTAAAGCTACTGTACCTGTCAAAAACCTTCAGAAATAGGTCAAACCACTGAAAATGTGTGACACTATTAAAATGACTCAGCAAGCATGGTTATGACTTTCCACAGTTTTTTTTTCTCGCCCCCTGTCTGATACCTCTTTGTTTCTCTGGTGAGACTGTTGGTTATTTCACGCACATCGCTGCACAATTAAAGTGGAAGGAACTTACTGTTGTTGAGAATGTTTGAGAAAACTGCAGAGGCAAGCATTGTGTCATCTGCTGGAAGATTAGTTAATCATCCAGCTGAAATTTTCTCTAAATAGAGACTTTCTATGCAGAAAATTGGGAAGTTAATTAATTAGGTAATTGTGTGTCACATTTTTTATAGTGACACAGACTGAGCAAATTTTGGACTTTGTTAGTCAAAAGTCCAAGACACACCTGTTAGCTTAGCCTTAGCATCCAATCAAACTGTCACAGATTTTCAGATTGCATCAATTTACCAATGCATATAAAAAATAAATAAAACATTTGATAGAGTACAAAACAAGCAAACTATGTTTTATGGCATGAACTCAGCTCCTTCACCCGCATTGAAATTATAACGCAACATACACCTTTTTGCAGGTTCAGCAGGTTCCATCAAAACAACTTAATAAAGATTCATATGAATACATACTGTATGCACTTGCAATTCACAGTAAATGCAGCTTACTTTGGGTGAATCTTTTACTTATGAATACCAGACTAATGTTTAATGTTTAGGGCTGCTAAAACTAAAATACTGTTATCATAATCCTGTTATTATCATTGTGCAATGTATGATAAAACACTACATGAAATCTGGCTCTGGTATTATTGTCCTTTATACTGCTTCAAATGACACAAGCAATGTGCCACTAACTTACTGTAAATGCCACTGCCAGACTATGGGGAAACAGAAAAGAGATAACAAGATATCATAAATGATGGTTGTCTCCTTACATAAACATGTAACATGTTAAACACCAGTTTCTACCAACTCATGAGATTACTGTGCAAATGGCACCAGCTGTATTTTCTGAGAAGACATGTATGGTAAGTTTAGGTATAGAATGGTATGAGAGAGAGAGAGAGAGAGAGAGAGAGAGAGAGAGAGAGAGAGAGAGAGAGAGAGAGAGAGAGAGAGAGAGAGAGAGAGGAAAAGCCCTTTACATAGAAAACACCCTTAAATGTATCACTACAGTTTGAATAGATGACACATTTGAAGAAAATGTAGACATATCAAGAGACTTCTGTGTTAGGACAAAATAGAATGACTTGACAGAATAATATTGGCATGATATATACACCATACAGCTGATGTGTGTAATGGTTTTGCTGTTATTTGTAACTCTTTCTTGTATCCTAGCTTATTATCCAGAGTCATCCATTAAGCCATTTGCATGTTGATTTTACCTGAAAGTTTAATTCTGTGTCTGTGTTGCTATGAACAATTTGCTCTGTTTGTTTGAGCGGCCTGTTCAGACTGACACAGCAACATTGGCTCAACCAGTGGCATGAGTTTGGGGTGGGGCTATCTGTTTGTACAACCAATGAATGATGGGGAGTTTTCTGGAAAAAGTTATTATTTTTACAATTTCGATTGGTTAGACAACTGGTGCAGAAATTACACACTTCAGCTTTAAAGGTATAAGCATGTGTGGATATGTGCATTTTTGACTTGACATTTGCATTTTGTGAATTCAGTGCACATGAACGGCACCATTTTCTATGAACCCTGACTTTCTGAGTTGGGGGTGTGTCAATTTAAGAATCATGGCATAAGCAAATTGCCATTGGTAATACTTGTGATTTTTGACTGTTCACTTTAGTTTGTTTGCATAAAATAAGACTCATTTAGCTGGTTTATGAAGCTACATGCTTGTGCAACAAAAGTACATTTCCCATAATTATACTATGTGGCCTCATGAAAATGATAAAATAGATAGACAAAGCATTTATTACACAACATGCACAGTTTTTCACTTCATTTTTTTGCATTGGTGCTACGAAAAAGTAAGTGCCAGTAAGTAAAATAGAGAGATAAAGAAATATGAAATAGCTAAACAAGTCAGTTCTTTCCATCTAAAATCACTTGATGCACATAACATTGTATTTATGATCTCCAACCTCATAAGTGCAAACAGAACATATCTCTGTGCACATCATTCAAATCTACTATTCACTAGGGGCTGTAGCACCACCCTCAGCACCCCCACTTCCTGTGGCCTTGTAGTCTGTGTTCTCCTACTGTATGTTTAGATCTGTGTCTGATCTATCACTGTGTCAGCCAGCTTGGATTACAAATCTTAACTGTATCCTCAGTGCTCGACAGCAATTGCTCAGAGAGAGATAGAGACATAAAGCCGAGTCCAGATGGATGTATTCAATTCATTCAGGTCTCATAACAGCTGTTGTCAAAATAGCTTAGAGATTAAGAGACCAAAGGCTTGAAAGGACAAAATCTTCCAAAGCTTCATAATCACCAGCCAGACCTGGTGGTTACAGTAAACAGACGACTGGACAGAACAAGTAAAATAAACATTTGAGAGGTCATTGCTTTTGTTTTGTTTTGCTTATCCTCTTTTATCCCCAATTTGGAATGCCCAATTCCCACTACTTAGTAGGTACTCGTGGTGGCGTAGTTACTCACCTCAATCCGGGTGGTGGAGGAAAAGTCTCAGTTGCCTCCGCTTCTGAGCCAGTCAATCCACGCATCTTATCGTGTGGCTCGTTGTGCATGACACCGTGGAGACGCTCAGCATGTGGAGGCTCATGCTACTCTCTATGATTCACGCACAACTTACCATGTTCCCCATTGTGAGTGAGAACCACTAATCACGACCATGAGGAGGTTACCCCATGTTACTCTACCCTCCCTAGCATCCAGGCCAATTTGGTTGCATAGGAGACCTAGCTGGAGTCACACAGCACACCCTGGACTCCAGGGGTGGTAGTCAGTGTCAATACTCACTGAGCTACCCAGGCTCCCTGAAATGTCATTTCTAATATCCCTGTGAGAACTGTTGATCACTTAGCATTTCACAAGATTTCAGAGGTTTTCTTGAGTATAACAAGTACTCTAGGTACACTAAAATGAATTCAGCCTCAGTCTGAGAGGACAGCCTAATTGTCTTATCTTTAAAAGTTTTGCTGTTTGACATACAAATGTATTCAGCTCATTAAGCTAGTCAGGCACCTTGTAAGCACAATTAAAGAAGTATTCCAAATAAAACCAGAATTTATAATATGACAAAACATATCTCCATATTATATCAATAAGACAGGGCTGTTGATAAAACAAAAGAAGACTGTCCCATTATTATTTAGGAAAGAATGATGAATCATTTTGTGTGTCCATTAATGACCCACTATGAAGTAAAACAGTCAATACACATGCAATGCGTGTTTAAGATTTGAAATCAGATTGAGCTGTCAGAAATGAAAAGACTTACAACTAAAGACTATAGACAGATAGGGTGGAGCTCTATTTACCACAATAGACCACAGTGGAAAACCTATTTAATTACAATAAATTAGAGCCCTGAATACACATATAAAAAAGAGTAAATGAAAGAGTTTCAAGGGCCTTGAGAGTTCAGTGCACACCAAAGACAAGCACAGTGAACTGGTTGTCCAAAAAAAAATACAATAAAATGTTTTCTACAAAGCCTCTTAAAGGAATATTCTGGGTTTAATACAACTTTTAAAAACAATTACAAAAATTTACAGAATTTTTGGCATAATGTTGATTTGCACACAAAAAATGTTTGACTTGTCACTCCATTTAAAAAAATAAATATATATATTTTTGGAATTTTTTAAATTGGATATTACTTTACACAGAAAAGTTTAGTAAGTGATTTTATCATACTAAAATCCTATTAACACACGTATTGTTTACGTTTTGTGGCTGTACTTTTAAAATACTGAGTATTTTAATGTTTATTAATTTAACCCATTTTCATTTTCTCACTTCCATTATAAATGCCTCACTGTAACTTAAATTTGTGCTTTTTTTAAAGTCTTTTTTAAAAGTCAAAATGACATTTAGTGGTAATCAACATTGTCACAATTGCTGTCCACTGAGCTTAACTTGTATTGAATAAGGAATATTCCTTTATAGAGTTTTTAAAGACCTAGAATAGTCATACAAAGCCATTCTATGTGCCATAACAAATTCTGAGTAACATGTTTATTCACAAGACCACTCACTGCTGTGGAATTCAGACTTTCACAATCTTTCAAAAACATTGCAGAGGTTTCAGAGTAAAGCTTAAAAAAGGAAATTACCTTCTGACTGCTCTATTTCTCTTTAAAGCACGTGTGATAAGTTTTATTAAAATAACTTGCAAAAGAGTGACATGACACAAATCTTACAGAGATGGACATTTCCAAGTTTCACAATCAAAACAGCAGGCTAATAATTTGAAAAGAACTGATCTACTTACACTGGCTGCCAAAAGTTTGGAATTTGCTCTTATGGAAATGGTACTTTTATTTACCAAAGTGGCATTCAAGTTATCACAATGTATAGTCAGGACATTAATAATGTGAAAAATTACTATTACAATATGAAAAAAAAAGAGTTTTCATAAACTCCACATGCAGCAATGGCAGCTTTGCAGATTCTTGCCATAGCTGTCAGTTTGTCCAGATATTGGCATGGCAATATGTGGCATTTCACCCCACGCTTTCTGTAGCACTTGCTATAGATTTGGCTGTCTTGTCAGGCACTTCTTATGCACCTTACAGTCTAGCTGATCCCACAAAAGCTCAATGGTTTAACACTCTTTTCCAATCATATGTTGTCCAGTCTGTTTCTTTGCCCACTCTAACCTTTTCTTTTTGTTTTTCTGTTTCAAAAGTGGCTTTTTCTTTGTAATTCTTCCCATAAGGCCTGCACCCCTGAGTCTTCTCTTTACTGTTGTACATGAAACTGGTGTTGAGCGGGTAGAATTCAATGAAGCTGTCAGCTGAGGACATGTGAGGCGCTATTTCTAAAACTAGAGACTCTGATGTACTTATCCTCTTGTTTAGTTGTACATCTGGCCTTCCACATCTCTTTCTGTCCTTGTTAAAGCCAGTTGACCTTTGTCTTTGAAGACTGCAGTGAACACCTTTGTATGAAATCTTCAGTTTTTTGGCACTTTCAAGCATTGTATAGCCTTCATTCCTCAAAACAACGATTGACTGATGAGGTCCTAGAGAAAGCTGTTTCTTTTTTTTGTTGTTGCCATTTTTGGCCTAATATTGACCTTAAGAAAGGCCAGTCTAGTTCATAATGTGGCAACTCAAAAACAAACACAAAGACAATGTTAAGCTAATGAACCAAATAGCTTTCAACTGTGTTTGATATAATGGCAAATGATTTTCTAGTACCAAATTAGCAATTTAGCATGATTACTCCAGGATAAGGTGCTGTAGTGATGGCTGCTGGAAATGGGGGCCTGTCTAGATTTGATCAAAAATGACTTTTTTCAAATAGTGATGGTGCTGTTTTTGTCCTGACAATACTTTGTGATCAGTTGAATGCCACTTTGGTGAATTAAAGTACCAATATCCTTCAGAAACAGCTAAATCTGTACATTATTCCAAACTTTTGGCCACCAGTGTAGTTCAGTTGGTCAGTACTCTATAATGTGTAATTGTAATACTGATTGGAAAGTATTTTGGTTTTGGTGAAAGGTGAAATGAGAGTGAATTGCCCACCCATCTCGATTCCCAACCTATAACCTTTTAACCTTGCGGAGAACTGACAACACCATTCCCCTTGTCTGTATCTATTGTGAAAGATACTTCAGAGAGAAAAAGGCGCAAGATTATATATGTTTACATTTCAAGCTGCTAAATCAAACCGTAGTTATTGAAAGGGATGCATCCCACCCAGTATTCACATCAGTGGTTGATAAAAATGCGGTTTTCGGATCCTCGTACATCTTTGTTCAGTGCACACTGAAAACAAATATTTTGTAATGAAGTAAATATAGCAGAAAAGATTTTGTACTTGCTACATTAAATAAGTTAAAGCGTGAACTTGAAAATATTAAAAAAATAATACTCGATTCAAACGTAAAAATGAATGCTCTAGTTTATAAGTAAATACTATATATGATTTGTTTGTTATCTTTACAATATGTAATCATGTACCAATCCTTAAGACTATATAGCATGAACTAAGCCTCCCTATGGAAGGCTTTAGTGTCACATCATGTGGTACATGACTAAGTATGTTAAAAAAGCATGGAAATGTTACAACTTTTAAAAGCATAGCTTAATTCAGTGCTACATTGCTCTTTGTTGTAAAATATAAAAACAGTGGACAAATGTTTACTTAAAAATGTATAATCAAAGCCACAAAGAATTGTATGTAGCCTCTACTTGAAATATGGTCTTAAATTTACAATCAATTTCTATGTGGAAATCATTTCCTAGGTATTTTTTTTAAGTAAACCCCATTTTCAGCGCATATGACAATGTTTGTGTTTGCTTTTACCTCTCTCTGAATATGAAAGAAATAGATACAGGTACAACTTAATAATGAGAGAAGTTCAATTAGTTTATGTTATGCTAATAGTATTGTGGCTAACAAGATTACACTGTTCTCTGCGGAAGTGGTGGAGCCCGTCCCCTAGAGAAACATCTGTGAGCTTATAGCATAACCCATTCAATCACACAGCTAATCTATGTCTGTCCCTTTTGGTAAACTTGGTTAATTCAGTGACATGTGTCTATGTTTGAGAATATTCGTGTGGGTTACGTTTTGCCAACATTGTGGAAAACAAATGTCCTCACAAGGATAGTAATACCTGAAATCATTTACATTGTGGGGACCAGTCAATGGTTCAATACAAGTTAAGTTTAATCAACAGCATTTGTGGCACAATATTGATTACCACAAAAATTATTTTTTAGTTGCCCCTCATTTTCTTTAAAAAAAAATAAAAAAGCATTAATCTGGGTTCCAGTAATACACTTACAATGGAAGTGAATGGGAGCCAATCTGTAAACATTAAAAAACTCACTGTTTTAAAAGTATAGCTACAAGATGTAAACAACATGACTTTATTGTGATACAATTACTTACTAACATTTTCTGTGTAAGATTATTGCCAATTTTATAACTTCGCTACCATGACAATGTAATGTCAACAAACCCTAACATGGCAGCTCATATAATACATGAGCTTTAACAGACAAGGTGCTTTTGTAAAATTATAAGCTTCACATTTCTGCTTTTAAACCTTCCAACAATTGGCCCTTATTCACTTCCATTGCAATTGCCTCACTGTAACCTCGATTTTTGCTTCTTCTTCTTTTTTTAAAGAATAGGAGTGATGAGTAGAAATGATTTTTGTGGTAAACAACATGCTGCCGATTGAGCTTAACTTGTATTGAACCCAGAATATTCCTATAATTAACATACTAACAATGATTTAATGAAAATCTAAAAATGCAAAAAGGTTTGTGTAAGGGTTAGGTAGGTTTAGGGGATAGAAATTACCATTAGCTAAGAATATAATGGAAGTCTAAGCTAAATAAACTTGCGACCAAGTCAGAAAAACAAACATGTACAATTCGGACCGGTTAGCATTCCTCATCAAAACCATCAAGATACAAAAGTACAAATGTGCTCAGCTGATAGAAATTGGAAGGAGTATATTCCAGACTTCCTGATCACATTGGACCAGCACTTCCATGGTGGTAAACCACTATTAGTTATTGCCAATTTTACAAATCAAGTTGAGGCAGTCTTTGTGAGGACATTGCTTGTTCCCATGGTGATAATATGTCTACTTCCAGAAAGTGTGACATCTGTGTAAGACACAGACAGGAAGAAGAATTCTTGGAAATAGAGTCATATTCATCCTATCAATTCCCTCTCTGTGAAGACAGAGGACAACAGTATTACACTTTTTTTACACCAAGAAGAGAGATCATATTACCCCAGTTCTCGCTTCCCTACATTGGCTTCCAGTTAGTTACAGAGTTAAATTCAAGGTTGTGCTGTATGATTATAAGGCCTTACATGGTTTAGCCCCTCAGTACATTGCCGATTTACTTCATCTACATTCGGCATCTAGGTCTCTTCGATCATCAAATCAGTTACTCTTATCTGTTCCTTGATCCTGTTTGAAAACCAAAGGTGATCGGGCGTTTGTGGTTGCGGCCCCCAGGTTGTGGAATGCACTTCCATTTGTCATTAGGTTTTCTTCCTCATTGATAATATTTAAATCTAGATTGAAGACAAATTTTTTCTCTTTAGCCTATAATGTTGGTTGAGAATTATAACAGTATTTTGTGTAGGTTTTATAATGTTTTATTAATTTGTTCTTTTTAACACTATGCTAGAGGACCAAATAAAAGAAAACCCCAGAATAACGTATTCCCCTATTTTAGCACCGTAACTGTTTCATCTGGTTTTTTGTTAAGACAACAGAGGTGTACAGAACTCTAAAATGCATTGTGCAGCACAAACGCTTCCATTTTAAGGAATGGTTTGTCTCCCACTCAAGGCCTCTGATGGTGGAACAATCCAGGAAACCTCTTTCCACCCACACACTCATGCATGAAACCTCTGACTCAGTCTGAAACCATGAGAGCAGTGGAAGCATCCTGCTGCCTGACTGGTGCACACTGTCTCAGGTTAGTGCGTCTGGCAGTATAGCTTGCTTACTGTAGGTCACTGCAGTCAGTGAGACACTTGGTAAACATGCAGTGCAGCTGCACAGTGTGCACAATAATTAATGGACCAGCAGTAATGAACACAAAAAATGTAAATAGATGTAGGTCTATTTGTAACCCAAAATGCATACAACTATTACATTAAATACATGCTTATATACGTTCTACGACAAATATATCAATTCTGCTGATGGTTTTGAGTCTTTATCTGTATGTCACCCTGATGAATAGTGCAACACCAACCCTAGTATTGAGTCATACACAGGGGTGGGGCATATCGCTCTTCACAGCAACGTCAAAAGGCACAAACTTAACGTGTAAACATAGGCTTTATCTGTATATTTAGTCCATGGTTTGTGTTGCTTGCTTTCATTAATATTCTTGCATTGTTTTTTTTTTTTTTGTTGTATTTTCCCCCGCTATTAAACTAAAATACTACATGTACTGCATAGCAGGCGCTGCAATGTTGACGTCACAAAAACATGCGCTGCTTTTGAACATTTGTCAAAATATTAGGGTCAATTCAGATGTGTTTACCGTTTAAATTTCGGAAGATAAGTCCTTTTACGGCGCGCTTTCTGTTTCCCCGTGCAAACTTTAACAGTAGCGCGTGCGTAGCCTACACTTGCGAAGCTCAGTCGTCAGACCCGAGGGGCGGAGCTAACATGTCGCAATCTTACTAAGAACAGCATCATCGAGTCAGGCTGGTGTAACACATCTGAGCATATTAGACGTGCCTGGCCAAATTGAGATCTTACAGTCGGACGGTCAGGCTGGGTGCCACGTCAGATGTGTGATATAATTTCGAAAGAGAACCTTATTTCAATTCAAACGATAACTAGACTGCAACAAAAGAGCAACCAAAGGAGTACTTCTGCGGCTATCACTAATTCGGACGCGTCCTCTGGTTCAACTTTCTTTGGACAATTGTCTATTTGTCAAACTTACCGTTAGCTATATTAAACACCAAGTTATATAGCTTTCTTTTTTCCAGGACAAACGCTGCGAAGGATCTGAACGTTATCTGACGTTCGTGAAAATCAAAAAAGCAAAGGAAATATTGTCCATGCAAGACGCGTTCATTCAGCGGGAATAAGGAACAAAGACATTCGTGTTACAACAGAAGCGCTCTCCGGTGGATCAGTTTACTTACAGACGTGAAGAGAACAAAACAATGCAAAGTTTACGACAGAAAAAAGTGTATTGATGTCTGCAAAACTCTTCAAAGTCGGAGATCTTTCTAAGTCATCTGCTGTTCAAACTGACGAATTTGTGTTTATGTTTTTGCATGGCAAATATTTCTTTTCCCGCTTTTTGACTAAATTTAACAACTTCTCCGTCTTCGCTGCATCACATTTTCTTTTTTCCCTTCTGAAAATGTTCTCTGACAACTAGACAGAACTAAGTGCGCCCGTAGTTTTCATTGTTCTGTTTTGGAGAGGAGTGGGTCCTTTGTCTCAAGCAGCGAGGTAAGTCAATCCTGAAATCCTTTGAATTACTGACACATTAACCTTTACAAATAACCGTTTAGTACTTAACAAAAGAGTCATGGAGATTAGTATCAATTAGTGGTTAACTTTCCTTCCCCCCCCCCCATTAAAACCATTATTGAGAAATAGTTTGGTGGTTAAACTTTAGAGGGAAAGGGATGGTGCACATTAGTTAAAGTTTTTAACTTTAATTTATTTTTATATAATTTATTGAGCTCTAAACCCTAAAAGGGTCAATATACAACACATTAAAATACATTTTGGTTAAAAAAAAAAAAAAAAAAAAACAGGTCTAGGGTTAAGTAGAAGAATCCTGACCACGTCATCCTATGACGTGCGCGTGAATGTGTAAAAACTTCAACGCTGTGTGTGACTCATAGGCTCCAATCAGCATTTCGAAAGCCAATCAAGTATCAAATAATTCAGTCAATCGTTAGTGCTAGATTACCTCTCTTTAGTACACGAAATTAATGACTCTCCCATCCTTGTTTTTTTTGTGCGCGCGCTCGCGCGTGGTGTTATTGTCCAATGGTAACTGTGGATTTTGGTGATGTCAGGTGCAATAATCAAGCAGAATCCGCTTTTTAAGTTACCTTTGTGACTTTGCATCCTTCCACTAATCAGCATTTATGGTTTGTTTAAGACATGCTTAACAAGGTCATGAACTTACACTTAGTTGTCTTTGTCACAGATGAATATGAACCTGTCAACTCCTACACCTCCACCTCCACTGCGACTGAAGCGAGTAGACTTTGAGGACTCTCACAACACTGATACCTTCAAATGCAAGCGCCGCAGGCTCAGTCAGCCTCCCTCCCCTGGTCTTGCTCCCTGTCTTCGCCCCCTGTCCCAGACCCTGGAACAACAAGTCTCGGAGAAGCACCATGTGTCCCGTATCGGACCCTATATTCTGCTGGAGGCCACAGAAGGAACTCAGACTTTTAGAGCAGTTCATCGTGTCACAGAACGGGATTACACGTGCAAGGTGTGCATATAAATTGTCCAGGCCCTGAAAAGTTTAAACACTCTGGCTAGGGTGCTATCAATATCGGCTCAGCAACCCTACCTGTTTTTGATTGACCAATGGAAGTCGTTATTTTTGCACCCTTATTTGGTGATTCTAGTGGTGCAGAAATTACACTCGTTTTAGCTATTTTTGTATTAAGACATCTGCACAAAATCTTAAAGGGAATTAACACTCATCATTTACCATCCCAGATGTTTACTTAATTTCTTAAGATTTTTTCAGCTGTAAGTCCTTACAATGCAAGTGAATGGTGGCCAGAAATTTTAAGCTCCAAAAAGCAAATATAGGCAGCATAAAAGTAACCCATATGACTCCATTGGTTAAAATCATGTCGTCAGAAGCGATGTGATAGGTGTTGGTGAGAAACGGATCGATATTCAAGTCCTTTTTACTATAAATTCTCCTCTCTGGAGAACAGGTGGCGATATGCACAACAAATGCAAATCGCCAAAAGCAATTTGTGATTGATGGTAAAAATCACTTGATCTGTTTCTCAATAAAGCTTATATATGTAACGAAGGATCAATAATCATCATGTTTTGGTATGTTTTCATCAGGTGTTTTCAATCAAGAAGTATCACGAGTTCATCGCACCCTACACACGCCTGTTGCCACACAGCAACATCTGTAAGATTTCGGAGGTGTTGCTGGGGGAGAACAACTTGTACATATTCTTTGAGCGTAACTATGGGGACATGCACTCGTATGTGCGCAGCTGCAAGAGACTACAGGAGGACGAGGCCGTGCGGCTGTTCAGCCAGATGGCAGCTGCAGTCGCGCACTGTCACGAGAACGGCATCGTTTTAAGAGACCTTAAACTGCGCAAGTTCCTGTTCACTGATCCGCAGAGGTCAGTAACCCAAAGTAACATTGATGCTATATAGTTCCTGGTTATCAAATGTATGCAAATGTAAAGTTTAAGTTGGTAGCAGGGACAAATTGCATGACTTGCATACGTGCAACCTAGTATTTTACATTCATAAGTATTTGACCTGGTTTTGTGATGACTGACAGATTTGTTTTGTCTTTTCAGAACAAAGCTGGTCTTGCAAAACTTGGAGGACTCTTGTCTGCTTAACGGCAATGACGACTCGCTGACAGACAAACATGGCTGCCCGGCCTACGTCGGCCCGGAGATTTTAAACTCACAACACTCCTACTCTGGGAAGGCTGCCGACGTATGGAGCCTCGGTGTTGTTCTTTACACCATGTTAGTTGGACGTTACCCATTTCAGGATGTGGAACCCACAGCATTGTTCAGCAAAATTCGTAGGGGTGCGTTCACCATCCCCGACACTCTTTCACCCAGGGCTAAGTCTTTGGTGTGTTGTATGCTAAGGAAATGTCCTTCAGAGAGGCTAGAGGCTGGAGATATTCTTCTCCACCCATGGCTGCACTATAGCAACAGCATATCCCTCAGCCAGCACTCCAACACCAGACACTCAATGGATCAGATTGTCCCTGATTTTAAACTGAGCAAGAGTGAAGATTGCTAGTAATTCCACAAGGGGTAAATTAAAGCGCCTCCTTCATTCTGTTTACTTCCCTGACTCCACAGTTTTCGGGGGTGGACTCTACAGAGAGATTGCCTCATAAGGTATGTAGAGTTCAAGGGCAGAGAGTGGAACAGATTCCAGATACTGTAGCAGGTTTATAGCAGTGCTGTTTTTCACCTAGCAAAGAACTGCTGAGGTGTTTGGGACATGCAGAAAGATAGAAGTAATTGTGTTTTGTTACCTCTGAAAATATTCATTTGCGGTGATCTCATCAAGAAACGACACATGGGGCTTGTGCTGCACATGGGCTGTGTAAAACTCTTTCCTAGCAGACATTGATTTATGGCAGTTTGGATTGTCTAGAAAGAAAATCATGTCTTTAGGTTCAACAGTATTGTCTGAGTAGTGCATGGAATTCACCCATTGTAAACATATGTTGTGGAAGCAGCTTTGTTGTTTCAATTAATATTCTGATACCTCTAACTTAAATCCTGCAATACTTGATGCACAGTGTGTGCCTTTTTGTAATGTTTACATATCTATATTTTTCACTGCAAAAAAAAATGACTATTTAAAGTGCCTTTTTCCCCCAGTAAAAATGTTGTTGTTGTTGGACTAGTTGAAGTACCAAAGATTTGAGCTTTTCCCAGCTTGAGCCTGTGGATCTGCAACAGAAGCAGAAGTGCTTATATTTCCTTTTCATGTTAAGAATTCAAAAGGCCTTTTTGTCTTCTGCCAGTTACATCCGATTCTCTTTTGTAAATGTCTTTTCATCTGTTAAACTATGTATTTGTGCAGTAGAGCAGGTTTGACCTTGTGGAGCAAATATTGACATGCACCACAAGAAATGTCCATATAATGGTTTTGTGGTGTGCATGTCGAGCAAAACAAAAGCTTAACATACACTTCGTGGGTGATGCCTGCATGCAGTGCTATGACTTTTCTGTTGTTGTTTAAGTACTTGTCAATTTGTAGATTTATTTTGTTAGTAGAGAGATGTGTACACTACGTGTTGTACCTTTAAGAGAAGTATTTTGTTGTTGCCACAAAAATAAAAAACCCAACAAGAATATACTGTTGCTCATTGATGACAATGATAATTAGACTTATTTGATGGCCTAATTAATAATATTGGACCGGTAGTTGTGAAAAGAAAAAATAAGAATAAAACAAAAGATTTCCATATTTATGTCTACATTATAAATGACTAGCACAGAAATGTCACCACTGCAGTATATATTTTCAAGAATAAAATCACTATGACATCAAGTCAGCAGATGAGTATTTAACAGAATTTTGAAAATAATGAAAAGCCTCTTAAAGCTGTCAAGAAGGGAATGCTTACAAATCATTAACTTAAAATAAATGCTTGAATCAGCATCCAATTGGATTCATTCTTGTGACGTGTTGTGAACTCCCCTAATTAGGGACTATATTCCAAAATGAAATACTGCAATTAACAAAAACCATATGTGCATATCCTGTTGATATATTGATACTTAACAACTCTGTAGTATATCAAAGTGCACTGATTTTTACATCAAGCTTTATAAACAAAATGAAATATAACAGTTTAGCAATATAATGCAATCTTCATTGACACCCATTCTCAAAGTAAATTTGATCACATCTAAAACCTTTCCACAGTACCATGTTGGGACTACTGCTATAAAAACAGAAGCAAAGGGAGGGATATTTAGCCCTTATACTTAAATGTGTTTTCAGTCAACTGACAATCACACAAACATGTCTAAGTGAAAGAACGCTGAGTTGCAATGTTTACTTCACGTTACACACCTCATAGATGTCATAAAATCCAATGAAAATTGAAGAGAAAAAAAAAGCCCAGTCACTAAAAAAATAAGTAACAACACTTAACAGACCCATGTTCATAATGACAATCTTGTCTCTTTCCTTTCACATATCTGTTAGCTTTGTGGTGAAACTAAAATGGGGACTTGATCTATGAAAACAGATTTTAGCTGGGCCAATGCACTTCTCTCAATGAATGCATCAAGTGATGTTTACACTGATACGTGCTCAACAATTACGTTTTCCTCAGGCAAGTTAGCAGAAAAATGTATTACGACACACAACACTATATTACATATTAATAGCGAAACAATATAATTTAGGGAAAACGTCTGATCTGTAAATGGTTATGTTCATCAAAAAATATCCGATATAGAGTTGCTTTGTTGTGAGCGGGTGTTGGCCTAAAACGTATAAATGGAAACTCAATTTCCAATTTATGTTTAACTCTTTCCCCGCCAAACACGGAATTTTCCGTGTTTTATGAAAAAACGCTTCCCCGCCAAACATGGAATTTTCCGGGTTTCCGTGTTTTAGGTGTTATACGGTAAGGAAGACCCCTGCGCATGTTTTGAAAGAGTACGCAACTCTTTGATCAAAGAAACAGACTGCGATCGTCTCAAACGTGAAGAAGTGGAGTGTTGAGAAGCTCAAAATATCAGACATAAACCTTTTTCTTAGCTTTTTGTCTGAAATGTTGTTTTTTGACAAAACCTACCTCTGTTCAAGTCGCAATAAAAAAAGAACAAATGAAGATAAAATAAAATCGTTTTTTTTTTGCCTAAAAGCAGAGGCTCAGATCTTTATTGTGATATATGGCATCTTATATTCATGGAAGAAAATATTCTGCGGGCCATTAAAGTTTAGTCAAATCGTCAAAAACCCTGGCGGTGGCTGGCAACTTTTTTTAAAAAACGCTGGCGGGGAAAGAGTGCTGAAAATGCCTTGCAAATTTGGTGCCAAACCCAATAAAAAAAATAAATGGAAACCTGTTGAATAACCCCAGAGAAAAAAAAGAAGAAATGAAATGTTTCTTTAGGTTCAAAGGTGCCACCTAGTGGAAATACTCTTGTGACTTTTATGGAGTTGTTAAAATACTGGCAATGATTAAAATCAATAAATATATTAGGTTTGGAAAAAAAGAAAGAAACAAAAGACCTCTTTGGAAACAACAATATAAAACAATATTGTAAAAAAAAAATATATATTTTTTGTTCCCTCCAAGGCTAATGAGGAAAATGTCGGAGGAGAATCTCAATCGAAACAATGGAAAACACAGACATTAGTCACGTAAAAAAAAGTAATGGCAAATGTTAAATTGCAGGGCATAGCACTTCAAAATCTCTGGATTACAACACCTCTCCATTTGTAAAAAAAAAATGACCAACAATATAAAAAAGAACAAGGAAAACGCTAAAAGGTATTAAAACTCAGGCAAGAGGTGGCTGGCTTGAGGGGACAGGGAGGAGGGCTTCCATTACCAGGCACACAGTGCACCATACCTGTAGAAAGATCCAATAACATCAATTTTGTCAGTTTGGTAATTACACAGCAATGTTAATTTTGGATGCTGGCTCACGTCACACAAATACTCCATGTGATTTATTTGCATTAGTTACCATGTGATTTATTTGCATGTCACATGTCAGTCAAATCTCAATGACGACAAAACAATGGCATAGGTGTTTTAGAGAAATGCAGTATTTCCTGAAGTCATTTCTGTTACAAATTATTCTTGTCCCAATTTGCCCAGTTTCTCACCTCTCTTCATCCATATTCCCCTCTTCCTCTTCTTCATAGCTGCACTCATCCAGCTCCAGATCCAGTTCTGTGCCGATACCAGAGTCTCGGGGAGCCATGAAAAGACTAAAACAATGCACAATTTTATAAAGATCAATGAGTTCACCCACAAATAAAAATTCTCTCATCATTTACATCCCAGAAGTGTATGAATGTATTCTGCTGAGCACAAACAAATATTTTTAGATTAATATTTCAGCTCTGAATGTCCATTCAATGCAAGTGAATGGTGACCTGAACTTTGAAGCTCCAAAAAGCTAATAAAGGCAGCATAAAAGTAATCAATTCAACTCCAGAGTTTAAATCCATGTCTTCAGAAACTATATGATATATGTGGGTGAGAAACATTTCAATATTTAGTCCCCTTTTTTTTTTTACTATTTTGTTTTCATTCTCTTCTCTCCTAAGAGTTCTTTTGTTTTTGCCAATTCACATTTTATGTGCATATCTCCACCTACTGGGCAGGGAGGAGACTCAAATGTTGATTTGTTTCTCACCCACACCTATCAGTTTCTGAAGACATGGATTTAACCACAGGAGTCGTATGGATTAATTTTGTGCTGCCTTTATGTGCTTCATAGTTCTGTCCACCATTCACTTGCATTGAATGGACCTAATAAAAATCTTTGTTCATTTTTGTGTGAACTATCCTTATCTTTGTAATATGGTAACACATCAGAACTTTTCAAATGATGACACAGAACCATGCTTAGATGAACTTGCTTTCTGATCTAGAAATCTTCACCTGACAGAACGGCATGTGAAGAACACAATCCTTTTCAGTCTTTTGTTATAAAAGAAGTAGTTGAAGGACCACAAGCTTCCTTCTTCCCCATATGGGTCTGAATCCAGGTCTGGATTATAACTGTTACAAAATGCAATCAGAACTTATAAGCATGCATGGTAATGCAGTTTTAGATTATTCAAAGAAAATTATTTAAAATGTCAAAAATGGGGTTTCCATCTACCTGTATATATCACATTCAGCAAGGCTAATCTCCTTGTCTACAGCCTCCCATAACTGAGGTTGCAAGTGACTATACGCCTCACCAGCTGCAGCAGACAAACTACTGTTCACTGCATTAAACACCTGCAAAAACAGAAAATAATTTAGCTCAGTGTTGACATTTCCCCCCACTTAAAGACTGAATATGACTAAAATCTTGCCACTTTAAAAGGAAAATTCTGGGTTCAATCGGCAGCCTTTGTGGCATATTGTTGATAACCACAAAAAGAGATTTCGACACAACCCTTCTTTTCTTTACAAATAAATTGAGGTTACAGTGACGCATTTACAGTGGAAGTGACTGGTGCCAGCTTTTTGGAGGGTTTTAAAAGGCAGAAATATGAAGGTTATAATTTGATAAAAACACTTACATTATTTCTTCTGTTAAAACCCGTGGATTATTTGAGCTGTACATTTCTTTTTTTATGGTCATTTTAGGGTTTACGGCTTTATGTCTTAAAACAACTTTACACAGAAAAGGTTAGTACATGATTTCATCACACTAAACAATATGCATTACTGTTTAAATCTTGTGGCTGTACTTTTGAAATGGTTAGTATTGTAACATTTATAAATTGGCCCCATTCACTTCCATTGTAAGAGCCTCACAAAAAAAAAAAAAAAAAAGACCATGGCTCGAACAGAACTACGTCCTTTTGGTGATAGTGGCTTGTTTTTATGCATTATTTCTGTAAATGTACCATTTTAAACATTTTATATTTAAATGTACTCTTACCCAATTTACACTGGGCTCTTTGCTGAAATCATGGCCTTTGGTACGACTGAAGTCGTAGTCCGGCCGGAAGGACTCGTTGAGAGTGGCGATCAGGTAAAAGAGCGTCTTTCTGCTGCACTTGTCAGAGAGAGGACCCTCTCCATCATCCAAACTTTGACTCAGTCTGAATATAAAACATATTTCAATGAACATGCAATGACCTTCATCAAGATGTTTGCATGGAGTGTATGTGTGGGGTTTCCTAACTGTGAAATGCTTATCAAAGACTTTGACTTACTTGGGACTGATTCCAGAGCTCTGCGGAGGAGAGAGTGCCTCCAGTACATGTGGCATTCCCTCTTGACAAAAAAGCTTAAACATCTGCTTGTCGTCCCCTGCCATTTTACAGGAATAACTCTCAATACTAGCAGAGACACATCACAGTGCTGTTAGTGGTTTGTTGTGTATCAACCAGATATGCAAATCTTTTCAAAAAGGGAAGTTTTGCCACTTTACATAATTTTTATCTACTAAAATGAAGGATTTTCGAACACTTACCGTCCAAATATTTTACAGTCTCCCGTCTCAATTGTGAGCTGACTGTTTATGGCCTCAAAACTTGAATTCTCCAGGAGCTTCATGGTTTATTTTACTGTATTTTACAGTTATGACAGCACTGCAATGACACTTTTTTACCACTAGATGTCAATCTCTAAGATAAACAAGAATCGGTCTGTTATTGTGCCGTTAAATCAAACTAAAACAACGCTCAGAAGCAAACCGAGAATGGTCAGTAAGAATACTGGGTCAACACTGACCAACCCCTAACCTCGATGTTTCCTTCAGATGCCCCTTTAAAATACCTAAATTTCGAAAATAAACGCCTCTCTATTAACTTATAATGCGCACAAAAATTTGATTTTTACCCTTTGCAGATTTTTACGACCACGTAAGTAACCTTCGCCGGTTGCTTATTGCACTTCTATTTCTAATAAATATCTCTTCCTTTTTACTGTGAAATTTCCAATACCTGCCATTAAACAAGCTAAAATTTAGAGGGAAATTATGCATCCCAGCAATTGAATCGGAACTTGAGGAGAATTCCAAGGCTTATAAAAGCCTTAATCCTCGATTTCCTTTGTCAATTAGTGTTGAAAAATGACAACAGCAAAGGACGAGCGTTGTTTTGCAGTTTTCAGTCGCAGTAATACGCAGTTGTCTCTTTCCTGTTGTTTTTTTCGGTTACGACGTCACAGACACCAGTGTTATTGGTTTACTGCCACCTACTGACTTGGAGTTTAACGACAGATTTTGCGGCATAACGTTAACTACAGTGAGTTACTTGAGCCGCGTGAACGTGCAAGTGAATGGGGCCAACTTTTGGGGTTTAAAGGCAGAAATGTGAAGCTTATAGTTTTATAAAAGCTTTTTGTAAAGCATTTAACTAAAGCGCAGTAACTCTTTCAACTGGTGTACTATTTGAGCTGTAAAGTTTTTTAAATTGTAATTTTTATGGCCGTTTTTGGGTTTACAGTGTAACGTCGTCTTGGCTACGAAGTTGTAAAATAGGATATAAATGCACACAGAAAAGATTAGCAACTGATTTTGTTACACTAAAATCACGTTATCACAAATATTGTTTGAACGCTTACAGATTGGGCCCCATTCACTTCCATTGTAAGTGCCCCACTGTAACCCAGAATTTTGCTTTTTTTTTTTTTTTTTTAAGAAAGGAGACAAGTCGAAATAAGGCCTATTTTTTGCGTTAATCAACATTATGCTTTCAATTGAGCTAAACTTGTATGGGAACACAAAATATTAAAATAGACTTTCTTTTGTATGCCACCTACCAAATCCTTGGAATTTATATATTTGAACGACAACCATTTATGTACAAATGTACTTTTAAAGTGCATTAATAAAGAAATAAAACAGCCATGGGTTTTAACACCATTCTATGGGGGATTTTTTAGTTCCCATCATTTCAAAGCATGAGGTTGCTTTATGCATTGAGTTAAAATGGAGTTGTGCATTTTACTGTGTAGGATACTGTAGTGGCATAAGCCCTAGTTACACTCCAAATGCTGCATAATGCAAAAGTGTAATATGAGAAAACGGACTGGCAAAAATAAAGCCATTCAGAAATGAAACCCAAATATATATTCTCATAAAGACATTTTATTTACAGTGATGGTT
This sequence comes from Xyrauchen texanus, assembly GCF_025860055.1. Taxonomy (NCBI): domain Eukaryota; kingdom Metazoa; phylum Chordata; class Actinopteri; order Cypriniformes; family Catostomidae; genus Xyrauchen; species Xyrauchen texanus. The sequence continues at coordinate 8,753,774 of NC_068307.1, forward strand.
TGTAGAGGTGCCATTCAAGTACAGGCACATGCTCCAGCAGAAAATACATTTCAGATCCCAGTTCTAAACGCATTACGCACTTTAAAGTTCAAACTGAATAAAAAGTAGGCTAAGCGAGGATGACATGGATGGGCAAGACTCTTCCAAATAAAACATGAAAAGGATATAAAAGTTAAGCAAGCAGTTCCGAAGCAGAAATATTTTCCCTGAGAACACAGCTTTTCTATATTTACATTTTGTCCCACTGAAATCAGAAATTAAACTTTGCTAAAATACTTTAACTCAATTTCACATTACCTACTTAAACAGAAAATTTAAGAGACTGTCCCAAGGGAATTTTTGTAAAATTTGCACTAGAATTGCTTCTGCCCAAAGGAAAAAAATTTAAACGCAGAAACCCTTTTCTTTAGTTCTGTCAAATCAGTAAACAACAGGGACAGGAATATTGTCCTATACTAGATTAAAAAAAAAAGAGTGAAATTATCCATTAAAATGATCTTCTCAAACACAGGCAGATGAACATTTAATGACTCACTTTATAAAAACATGTGAATCAAAGACAATTTTAAGATATAGCCTTGCTGTGCCTAATAAAAAACTACTTTCAGTATACATAGTACACAGGTGAAAAGTTCCTGTCTTTGTAACATGATGTGTGCTAGTGCTTTCTATGACTTCCAACACAATTAACCTGAGGCTGATACTATGGTGGCTTGTTAAACAACACCTGCAATATCAGAACAAAGTTTTTTTTCCTTTTTTGACAGAAGTCAAATTAACAACAAGTCAAATGTAAGAAAAAAAAAGGGGAAAACAGTTACATGAGCACTAATTGACAAAAAAATCATTTACATCGACAAAAAAACATGAAGATAAAAAGGGTAATTAAAACAGACATTTATGAGTTTGCAAATAAAACATTTTAATTTAAAATGCTGTTGACTAAAAGAAGTCATGAAGGCCTTTCTAATCCATAGTGGCAGTGGGTTTGTTTAGGGCAGAGGCACAGGCCTGTAAGTGATGTAGAACGCTCAATGTCTAACCATCGATCATCTCGGAAAGTTCTAAAAGGAGGTCGTCTTCTCCTTTGCCTGGGTCCAATTCCAAGTCATCCTCCAGCCGATCGTCAGTAAATTCATCTAAGAGGTCTTCAAAGTCATCCATTGATGAACTGCTAACAACAACAGCGGGAGTACGGGTAGATGTACTGGACCGCCGAGAACGCTGCGAACTAGGTGTTCTGATCACAGGGCTATGGGAAAACAATTCAAGGAAAAAAATAAGATGCAAATTATTTCAAAGATTGAGACGGTCTGAACTGAGCATGCACTTTCACTCTGTTCAACTTCATCAAAATTTTCCTGCCTCCTAAAACATATAAAGAATATTTCTCATGTTATTTACCTTTTGGGGACAGCAACTGTCTCAGAAGCTGTTGATGTGCTACTGTTGGGCTCAAGCATAGGCACTATTTTAACATCCTTTGTGTCAGAGGGCACCTGCTGAGTGTCAGACTGACCATCCTTCGCAGAGGTTGGTGAAGCCAACTGAAAGAGGATGCAAAAGTCTTACAACTCTATTTTATTTAGATTAGTAGAAACACTTAACTTTTACGAGAACTTTTATCTCTAACCTTAAGCCGTTTGTTGGGAATATTTAATGATGTCCGTGTTTGATGGGGAGCGTTAAGAGGTTTCACTTCAGCAACAGCAGAGTGATGAACTTTAGAAGCTTTTCTCTTTAAGTCAGGCTGAGCTGCTGGCTTCATCACTGATGGCTTCACATTGACCTTAGGCTTCACTGAAATGGAGACACAAAACAGCAATTATAAGTAGTGGTCGGACCGATATGGGTTTTTTCACAGGCCATAAAGTGCAAAACAAAACAACAAATCTAAAAACACAACAGCAAATCTAAAGACAAAATAACAATATAGAAAACACAACAATGCCATTTGTCATTGTGTTTTTAGATTTGTTTTGTACTTCACAGCCACCTTATTTTTTTTTAATGGCCGATGACAATATCCAGAGAGCAGGGCGGCTGAGTACACGATACAATGCCAGCAACCATATATGGCATGTCCATGTTAACAATAGCATTTTCTCAAAAATACCAAATCAAACCAATTGTACATACAGTGCACAGTGAATAAGACATTTACTCATAGCACACATGAAGCGCTTTTGCTTTGAAGTTGCACCAGAGATTATTTAGCAAAGATGGGCCACTTCTAATAAAGCTAATGGGAGAAATTATAATGCCCAACTGCAGCCAATGGTCAACAGATCAAGATAGGATGTCCTGCCTTACAGGTAAATGAGCCAACCACCTTTTAGATACAGACATCGCCTGTCAATCAACTCGAAAATGCGCATTTGCATTAAAAGACGGGAAAATTTTGTTTTTTAGCGCAATCTAAGGTAAAGCACCACCTTTAATGATACCAGTGTTGTCTGATTTTACTGCTGATTCGATATGTTCTTTGATCGTAAACTTGACCAACCATTTTGGAGATTTTGGTCTTTCTCCATTCAAGTAGATAGCATGTCCATATTCATGACTTGAAATAGTCTCCCGAGAGCACTCCAAACATGGCCATATCCAGCACAAGCCTCAATCTCCTGAGTTTAAACGGCCTGGATCACCAACTTGGATTGTCTTCATGATTTGAGAATTAGAGGAACTTTAGATCCTTACATTTTTATTCTGGCTGATAGAACACACGCTTCAGAGAAGATATTAGATGAGCACTCAATGGAATGAAAACACTGGATTTTCGTGAGGTTTGTGAATTACATCTGTTTAAATTAGATATCTGCATATTTGCAGACGGTATATAATAGAAGTTTTATTTATATTTTATCATTAGAAAAGTGACAAGGAACTGTTGCGGAAAGACTGTTAGAATACATGCTTTAGAGGAAGATAAATAAGCACTCCACAGGATGCTGAAGTTGCATGAGGTTGGTTTATTACATCAGTTTAAACGAGATATGCGAACATTTGCAGATTTTATATGAAATTAGTTTGTGAATGATATTTGCCTTTTTATTATTAGACAAGTTAAATCAAATATATATATATATATATATATATATATATAAATAAAGAACACAGTAAAATAGAATTGTTACATTTGATTTGATTAGTACCTTTGGTCTCCAATGTTTTAATGCTTCCCCCAGCTAGCTGGACAGGTATCACTGCAGGGGTTGGGGTCGTCAGTGTCTTTGAAGATCGATCACTCTCCCCAGACTGCTCAGGGGAGCTCTGCTGGGAAACTACAGCAGCAGGGATTGGAAGGGTCTTGGGTTTGAGGGTGATGCGCTGTCTCACAGAGGTCTGAGGCTGGGTGGAGGGTTCAGAGGCTGGTGGTGAAGCAGCAGGTGAGGCTGGTCCTGCTTCTTTCTGGATGGTGGAAGTGCCTTGCTCCTCCTGCTGCTTGCGGAGTCTCTTCTCTTGCATGATCTCCTCAAAAGACTTCACTTTAACAGTTTTGCCAGACGTTTCCCCTTTCCCATTTGCCTGGAACAAGTTAAACAGAGAAACAGGTTTAGACCCTGTCTACACCGGACACGAGTGGTGTGTCGGATCAAAAGCAATAGAACCAAGAGCTGCACGATTCTGGATACATAATAAGCCAAACAGCACCTTGTGATTATTGCAAAACAATAAATAAAATAAAAAAAAAACCTGCATAATAAATAAAAAACAATTTAACCTGTTTTTCACATGCCAAGTTAAAAGCAAAACAAGCTGAAAAAAGCTTCATTTTCAGTTCTGTTAACTTTGTATTGCACTTGTAAGCAAATATGCAATAAAACACAGTTATTTTACTAATTGTTTAAAAAAAATATATATAAATTAACAATTTAAATAAAAACAATGAGGCCTTCATTGTTTCTCTTGTAAACTTTGCTTCCAGCTTGTAAAGGAATTATTCATGAGCCAGTAATTAAATTGCCATACTCTGTGCTCCAAGCATTCACAAACTGAAACTCAGACATGTAATTCACATGAATATGCCATTTTGTGTGCATGAATATTAAGTTGCCCAATTTCTAGTCATTACTGTAGTTATACTGACTCGCTGCACATTGAGCAGGAAGAGGATAAAGAGGCTGCTAACGGGTCTAAAAACTAATTAAAAACAACAAATAAACATTTAAATACAAATCTGAGTAAATAAATTTGACCATCTTACAAATGCATGCCACTGGAATGTTAATATTCATAGCAGAATAGTTGTCATTAACAAATGAGTTTGTGTAGGTGTCTGAATCGAGATTGTGATCTTTTAACGATTAATCGGCAAGCTTTAATTGAACCCCATTATAATAAATAATGCTGACTGAAAGAGTCCGTAGTGGCGCATATGTAACGCAGACAGTAAAACAAGTGTCCCATTCCATTTTGCACTGTACGTGCTAATACTGCAAACAACAAAAATAAACAGTTTAGAACATCAGTGTCGACACGCCTAGTAAAGACCGCCTCATGCCGTTTTGTCAACAGACGAACCCGGTGTAGACAGGGTGTTACAATCCAGAACCAGTCATTATGTGGAAACAATAATCTCCTTTTAGGCCTCTTTCACACATCTTGCATTACCTTTTCAGCACCAATACTGAAGGAATATTTCTGGTTAAATATAAGTTCAACTCAACCGACAGCATCTGAGGCATAATGATGTCTACACAAAAATTTTTTTTTTGGCTCATCCTTTTCTCTCTCGCTCTCTCATATATATATATATATATATATATATATAGATATAGAGAGAGAGAGAGAGTTCTGTATAAAGGCATAGTTATGTTACAAAGCAGAAACTTCAAAGATCAACACATTCCTGCCACTGCAGTAGTGTCAATCAGGACTTATGCTAAATACAGAAGCAATGCCACAATTCTAGATTGGGTCGCAAATGGTCTTACCTCTGTAGTAGGTTCCAGTTTGTTGTCAGAAGCATCTAGTTTTGTCTGAACTACAGCGTTTGCAGCTGCTGTAAAATAAAAAAAAATAAATAAAAAAAATGGAAACTACGTAAACACACACTTGGAGATAGGTAACAATTCTTAAAATATTTCCTGGCAGCACACAAGTGTCAATCAAGAGAAATGTATGCATGTCTTACGTAAAGTTTTGTTAATGCGAAGAATGCGCCTCTTCGGAGCTTCACTAGACTCCACTTCATTTGAAGATGGGGTCTTGTCGTTTGTCGTCTCTTTAAGTTGTGCCTGCATTCGTGCAGCCTTCTCCCTGCGTATCTCCTCCAGTGTCTTTACTCTCACCTCACCAGCTGCAGCTGGGGCCTTGACTGCAGCTCCGGCAGTGGATGACCCCTCGTTTTTCTCTGGGTGTCTGGCAGCTGCTTTCACTTCCTGGGCTTGTTTCTCCAGTAGTTTTTTCTTTTCATGAAGGATTTCAGAGAAAGTCTTAACTTGAGCTCCACCAGCAGTTTTCTTGGAAGGGCTCGGCTCTTTTGCTGGGACTTCTTTCACAACACGGACCACTTTGCTCACTTTGAGGGTTCTGGCAGCTTTCTCTTGCCGAATCTCCTCAAGGGATTTTATACGAATATCTCCAGATGGCTTTGGCTCCATATCAGTGGTAGCGAGGTCAGTGGTCAATCCAAGTCTTTCACGCACTGGTTTCTGAGCTGAGAAAAGAGCAAACAAATACACACATAGTAAATACACATTACTAATTATTAAAACAAAAACACTTAACCTGTTAAGCTGCAACCCCACTTTTGAAAAATCCCCAGAAATGGCATACCCAAACTGAAACAGATACAGTTCATAAACCATTTGTTCTAAAAGCACAAGTATGATCCCATTTGAAAGCTGACACCTGGCAGTTTATTGTAAATGTAGAATTAATTATTGTCATAATGAAAAAAAATAGTTATAAATAGCTTCAAAGTTTTGTCAAGTTATTAGAAATTTATTTTTATGAAATATTTTCATGAAAATAAAATTGAAGTTGGCATTGCAGCAATCTAGAAATGCACTGCAGCTAAAGCCACATGTCTGACCATGTTATATTTAAAATCTGAAGATGACAAGTCTAAAACTCTGTATTTAGTTAAATGTTTTTCAAGATCATGTCATACGACTTTATTTTGATTAGACTCTAAAATGCAAACTGATGTTTATTGTCATGTTCTAAGCATCTATTCAGTCTATTGTCTCTGTTTATTTATGTGGTGTAAACGATCTCCATTCAGTCTCAGTCTCCCCTGCACACATTCACACCTCTCCAGCCTGGTTATGGCTCTAAATATGCTTTTCTTTTGTCTGCATTATAATTACTAACGACTGGCTATTCACACTGTTTCAATCCCTAATCTCTTTTAGGGAAAGTTCTCAAAGTTCTCACCTTACATTTTAAACTATATAAAATGACCTTCTTGAAAAAAGAAACATTTCAGCAAGCAGTCCTATTTAAAAATATTCATAAAAATAACAGCTAGGTAGCAGGTGCACCAAGCTAGCTATCATATTAGCTTAGCACACCATCAATACATGACAATTTATGAGATTAAAACCATGTTTGTGCTCTAAAACTTACTTTATAGCACAAGTCGAGTGTTTTAAATAACCTTTTGTGCTCTGATTTGGCTTCAGATAAAAAAAATCAGACAGAAAATATATTATTTTATAGTATTCTGCACGATGATAAAGTCTATATCGATTAGCATTACATCATCAATATAATCTATTATGAAAATACCTGACATGGCTCGAAGAACACAGATAAATCAAATATCATTGCAATCATGTTTATTGTCTTCAAAACATCTTTATCTGCAGTAACAGTGATCTCTGATAGCTTTGTTGTGTCAGGGTCTTCCTGGAATGTCAAATGATTATGACACTTCTTCTTGTGTTTCATATATGTACTATTATACTGTGCACAGAGCGCCGGCGCCCTCAGGCTGCCAGTATGGACTGATAACACAATACATCAGAGTCTCCAGCGCTCATAATGATTACATCGACGCATTTGGGTATATATTCAATAAATATGATTCCTGTCTATATAAATCTGATGTAAACCTATGAGAATCTATCAATATTTCTCCAAATCTGCACATTTTTGAGCTAAAAGCCCTGAGGGACGTTGTTTTGTCAAGGCTGTCATGGCGATCTCACAGGAGTTTTTTTCTGAATGAGAGCGGCTGACGCTCATAATTCATATTAAAGGTATCCACTCATTTTTTGATTACATAACTCCAGACACAAATTAAGACATAACTGTCACTATAAGTTTCTCAGAATACAATAGTGGTCAAATACTGAACCTTGAGTCTTATATCTTTTTAATGATGTATAGTTTGTCAAGGTAATAACATTAAATCTGATAGTAACTTTGAACTATTTAAAAAAAAAAACGCTTCAGAGCGCCAGCGCTCTGGCAACGGTTAACAGGTTCAATATTGCTAGCACAATAAAAGGTCTCTTACCTTTCTGTGGTGGCATGTCTGCATGCTCTGTGGAGGATTCAACAATTCCACCAAGACGTTCAGCAATGCATCGTTTCAAAGGTATTTCTCCATCCACAGGAACATCTTGACAAGAATCAAAGACAAAGTCATGCACAAGTGTGTAAAAACGTGACACCACTCAAACACAAACCTATAATGTAAATTAAAATTACCTCTTTTAAAATTTCTTTTCCCAAGTCTGTCTGTAATTTTTCTCTTTCCAATTTCATTAACAGGAGAATCTGAAAGAATGATTTTAATAGGGTATTAGAATTAATTATTGGTTTAATACTATTCAAAGTTGCCCTTATCATAGAATGGCCAATAACTGAAAACTAATTTGAGTATGTACCAATCTTGGAGAAAGAGTGAATGTTTTCCTTTTCAATAGCAGTTCCATTGTTTCGATCAGAACCTTGCATGGTGGACTGCCCTATAAAGTAAGTGAAGTTACAGAAAATAAAAGAATTGTTAAAACTGAAATGTCTGAACAGTTTACATGAAAAACAAGAGCATTGAGAGTTTATTTACCAGTCATCCTTAAATTGGCCAAAAGTGCTTTCCTCAATCTGATCTCCTCTAGTGTCTGAATTCCAAAATTCAGATTATCATCTGTGTGAAAAATCAATGCTTAAGCCTAAATAAACCTCTTATCACACAGAAAAAAAACATCAGAGTAAGAAAATAGTTTTCACTTTTACTTGTAATCAGTTTCCTTGGTGAGCCTCCAAAAGATTCATCTCCTTCCTCTGAGAACTGGTCTGCAAATATTAAAGCATCAGAACAGTGAGGTATTTCTAGAAGAAACATGATATGAAATGTGACGTCAAAGTCATCTGTTCTTACCATCCTCATCATCATCATCCACAGGGTTGATGACCACGGGTGGATGGGTGGGGCTGGGCACATTTTCTTGGGTCTCTGTTCTAATGACCCCTCTAATTTGTGGGTTGGTGGGGGGGGCAAAGGGTGAAGGTAGTTGGATGACTTGGTCCTCATGTGGGGCATCTTCTTTTTCCTTCCGCACTCCTTGCCCTGCAAGTCAATGACAAAAGCTAATTTGTAAATCAGAGTTGTTTAAACCAGTGGTTCCCAACCTTTTTTCCCCCCTAACTTAATTACAAAAAAGTCTGCAAAGTTTGGAATAATGTACATATTTCTTTTCTTGGTACTTTTTGGTTGGTACTTTTTTGGTACTTTTATTCACCAAAGGGGTATTCAACTGATCACAATGTATAGTCAGGACATTCATAAAGTGAAAAATTACTATCACAATTTGAGAAAAAAATTCAGAACTTCTTAAAATTACAAAGAGTTTATCAAAAAATCATGTGCAGCAATGACAGATTTGCAGATCCTTGACATTCTAGCAGTCAGTTTGTCCAGATACTAAGGTGACATTTCACCCAATGCTTCCTGTAGTGCATGCCATAGATGTTGCTATCTTGTCAGTCACTTCGCATGCACCTAACAGTCTAGCTGATCCCACAAAAGCTCAATGGTGTTAAGATCCATAACACTCTTTTACAATTATCTGTTGTTCAATGTCTGTGTTTCTTTGCCAACTCCAACCTTTTCTTTTTGTTTTTCTGTTTCAAAAGTCAGGGTTTTTGCTGCATAGAGAATTACTAGGTGGCCACCTCCATCAAATTTCGTGCCACCTCCAGCTGTCTACAATACTCTGGCGGGTGTCTTCATGGAAAATACTGACAAGCGTTGCACTCGGTGGATTGTCATTTGTAACTGCAAATCTTAGTGATAATAAAAAAATTGTCGAATAGTCGCTTGATGTCATTTAACGTAACAGGAGATCATATAAAACTATAATGATGACAGATGAGACACGAGGAGCGCTGCAGCTCGAGTGTCTGATAGAAACACAGCTCACAGCTTGGTGATATATCTTTATTTCATCCTTAATTAAAGTTCATATAATACGGGAGCATGACATGTAAATAAGCTCCAAAACTGTCATTCTCTGTGCAACCAGTTGCGGAAATGACCCAATCTGAGTGGGAGTCGAGACCGGGTGAGATTTATAGTTCTGACGGCTGATGCACACTTTAACACTGAGACGATTGTCTCTCACCCCCGCTGTCTGCAGCTCGCAACAAGTTGCATCATTCATGATATCATCATGATAACATCAATCTTATATGAAAAATAACACTAAAATGACAACAACAATAAAATGTGTGCGTGTATGTTTATCTATATATATTAGGCTTTGGATAGACTAGAATGACAAATGCCTATCAATAATACTCTTATGGCAAAAATGTCAACAGTTTTCATTGACTAAAACTACATTAAAATGCCCAGACTTTGTCAACTAAAACTTGTAAAAATATAGGATAAGGTTGACTAAATATGATAAAAACTAAAAAGGACATTTGACACAGGACTAAGACTAAATTAAAAAACAGCTGACAAAACTAACACTAGTATTCAGTTGCTAGATCATTAGGATTGTATTAATGCAAAGCCAACATTTACGTATTTTTAGCGTCACTTTTTTGACCCCTCATTTTGAGCCAGGAAAAACCCTGAAAGTGGCTTTTTCTTTGAAATTCTTCTCATAAGGCTTGTGCCCCTGAGTCTTCTCTTTACTGTTACTGGTAGAATTCAATGAAGCTGTCTGCTGAGGACATGTGAGGCATCTATTTCTAAAACAACAGACTCTGATGTACTTATCCTCTTGTTTAGTTGTACATCTGGCCTTCCACATCTCTTTCTGTCCTTGTTAGAGCCAGTTGTCCTTTGTCTTTAAAGACTGTACTGTACACCTTTGTATGAAATCTTCAGCTTTTTGGCATTTTGAAGCATTGTATAGCCTTCATTCCCTCAAAATAGCCCTCAATAGCCCTATAGCCCTCAAAACAATGATTGACGGACGAGTTCCTAGAGAAAGCAGTTTCTTTTTTTGCCATTTTTCAGCTAATATTGACCTTAAGATATGCCAGTCTATTGCATACTGTGGCAACTATGATAAGCTTCTTTTAACGAACCAATTACAGTGAGGAAAATAAGTATTTGAACACCCTGCTATTTTGCAAGTTCTCCCACTTAGAAATCATGGAGGGGTCTGAAATTTTCATCGTAGGTGCATGTCCACTGTGAGAGACATAATCTAAAAAAAAAAATCCAGAAACCACAATGTTTAATTTTTAAACAATTTATTTGTATGATACAGCTGCAAATAAGTATTTGAACACCTGTCTATCAGCTACAATTCTGACCCTCAAAGACCTGTTAGTCTGCCTTTAAAATGTCCACCTCCACTCCATTTATTATCCTAAATTAGATGCACCCGTTTGAGTTCGTTAGCTGCATAAAGTCACCTGTCCACCCCATACAATCAGTAAGAATCCAACTACTAACATGGCCAAGACCAAAGAGCTGTCCAAAGACACTAGAGACAAAATTGCACACCTCCACAAGGCTGGAAAGGGCTACGTGGAAATTGCCAAGCAGCTTGGTGAAAAAAGGTCCACTGTTGGAGCAATCATTAGAAAATGGAAGAAGCTAAACATGACTGTCAATCTCCCTCGGACTGGGGCTCCATGCAAGATCTCACCTCGTGGGGTCTCAATGATCCTAAGAAAGGTGAGAAATCAGCCCAGAACTACAGGGGAGGAGCTGGTCAATGACCTGAAAAGAGCTGGGACCACCGTTTCCAAGGTTACTGTTGGTAATACACTAAGACGTCAAGGTTTGAAATCATGCATGGCACGGAAGGTTCCCCTGCTTAAACCAGCACATGTCAAGGCCCGTCTTAAGTTTGCCAATGACCATTTGGATGATCCAGAGGAGTCATGGGAGAAAGTCATGTGGTCAGATGAGACCAAAATAGAACTTTTTGGTCATAATTCCACTAACCGTGTTTGGAGGTAGAAGAATGATGAGTACCATCCCAAGAACACCATCCCTACTGTGAAGCATGGGGGTGGTAGCATCATGCTTTGGGGGTGTTTTTCTGCACATGGGACAGGGTGACTGCACTGTATTAAGGAGAGGATGACCGGGGCCATGTATTGCGAGATTTTGGGGAACAACCTCCTTCCCTCAGTTAGAGCATTGAAGATGGGTCAAGGCTGGGTCTTCCAACATGACAATGACCCGAAGCACACAGCCAGGATAACCAAGAAGTGGCTCTGTAAGAAGCATATCAAGGTTCTGGCGTGGCCTAGCCAGTCTCCAGACCTAAACCCAATAGAGAATCTTTGGAGGGAGCTCAAACTCCGTGTTTCTCAGCGACAGCCCAGAAACCTGACTGATCTAGAAAAGATCTGTGTGGAGGAGTGGGCCAAAATCCCTCCTGCAGTGTGTGCAAACCTGGTGAAAAACTACAGGAAATGTTTGACCTCTGTAATTGCAAACAAAGGCTACTGTACCAAATATTAACATTGATTTTCTCAGGTGTTCAAATACTTATTTGCAGCTGTATCATACAAATAAATAGTTAAAAAATCATACATTGTGATTTCTGGATTTTTTTTTTAGATTATGTCTCTCACAGTGGACATGCACCTACGATGACAATTTCAGACCCCTCCATGATTTCTAAGTGGGAGAACTAGCAAAACAGCAGGGTGTTCAAATACTTATTTTCCTCACTGTAGCTTTCATAGCTTTTTTTTTTATATAATGGCATGTGAATTTCTAAAACCAAATTAGTAATTTAGCATGATTACTCAAGGATAAGGTATTGGAGTAATGGCTCCTGGAAATGGGGCCTTTTTTCAAATAGTGATGGTGCTGTTTTTTTACGTCAGTAATGTCCTGACTATACTTTGTGATCAGTTGAATGCCACTTTGGTGTATTAAAGTACCAATTTCCTTCCAAAACAGCAAAATCTGTTCATTATTCCAAAAGTTTTGCTGCCAGTGTATGCATATATATCTCAGTGGCATGCAGTGCATTAACTGGATACCCCGTGAACAACAAAAATTATTTATTACAAAAGTTGTATATAACTGTATTTTATTTTATTTAATGCATATACATGAAAAAACATGGTGGAAAGAACGTTTCATAATTTATATTATTTTTCTGTCTCCATTTATATCACCCCTTCTCTGAAGGGTTTAATGTGGCTGACTGTTGACTGAATATACATACATAACTATACATAGCGGTTGACAAATGGGTTATATCATACTTGCGGAGGTAATTTCCTTGTGCGATCGCTTCTCCTTGATTTCTGGCAAAACCGATGCCGAATGGAAAACTTGAAGGTGTCAGTAACTAAGGGAAGTGGGGCTTTTATTTCATATCTCATCTCTCACTGTGTTTGGTCATGCCTGCATGCGAAAGAGAGAGCGTGCTATCATCCAAGGCCTTGAGAAATGCAAAAATAACGCGAAAGTATAACAACTGATAAAAAGAATATATTACAATGTAAAATAATTTTTGGAATGCGCATTCTTTGCCATGCGGCGGGACTTTGTATAACAACAACAACAACAACAACAACAACAACAACAACAGACTTCACTTGTGGTAACATTTCTTGTGGTTAACAGATTTCTACTGGTATTTCGTCCAACACAACGCAGAGCCCTGAGTCCATTTGATGGTCAACTTATAATGCATATAACACACCAACAAGGTATGCAGCTTTAATACATTTTTGCAGTGCATGGTTATGATGTTGCAGTTATTCCAAAATCCAAGAAAAGTAAATTCACAAGCACTTGGCCATGCGACAGTCAGCGAACCTCCGCAGAATATATTTGATGCGCTTCATCCTCATGCAGTTTTGTAAAGAGGCTCTGGTCGATTGAGTGACATTTCATGAAGTTTTGCTAGAGTTGCCAGGGTGTCAAGTTTTTGCAGAGTTTTATATTGAGATATTGCTTATCATGTTGAGTTAATCGAGGAAGCTGGCATGCTGTCTTACTGATATTGTGCATATAATCGATATTTGACTCCATTAAAGCCCCCTGTGAACTCTGGTGCCCCCCTTAGATGGGCACGGACCCCAGGTTGGGAACCACTGGTTCAGACTATACATTTTCTTTGCTTCTGAAAACCAATATGCTTCAACAAACAAAAATGTACAGACGACCCGATACCTTCATCTGGAGGGAAACAAATCCCATCAATGAGGCGTGACTTCTCATGATGGAAAGCACAGTGAGGTTTCTGGCAGCCTTCCGGCTGATTCTCCCAATAGCACGGGATCGTCTTGCGGTTTTTCTATAAAAGGAGTAACAAAGTGTATCATTGCTGAGATCCCAATTAAGATGATGGTCAAGTAATAACAAAGAACTTAACACAGAGGTGTTTTGATGGTGAGCCCCAACCTTTATTTCCATGTGACGAAATTTGCAGATTTGGCGGAAGCACCTCTGCTCTTTCCATAGGGTGCAGACAGTCTCGCTACCCATGGCAGCCTCGCAGTGACGAAAAGGGCAGCTGTCACCCTTTAATAGAAAAATGCAGCAAAAAATATTAATGACAATATTCAGTTTACAGAATTAAAATATGTTCAACTGCAATTTTGAAACATGAACAATCCACTTTTGAGCAAACAGACATACATACATGAAGTGCTGGGTAAATTCTGGCACTCATTACAAATTATATGATTAAAATTATAGTCAGTAATGTAATATCTTAATTCAATTTTTTAAGTTATCTAATCTGCCATTTTTTTGATTACTTCTTGTTAATGTAATGTCACATGCAAGTAGCATTAGCTTGTATAATTTTGACAATGTTGCTTAAATGTAAAGTAAAAAAATAATTTATGGATCAAAATATATGAGAATTTATATGATTTTGTGTTTATGTTTTACATGTCCTCACTCCGACTATTTTCGTATTACAAACACTATCCATATGCGGAAACAGCTTTAAAGGGATCATTGAATTATAAACAATTAACTGCCTTTGCCTGATTAATATGTAATGATTTTATCTTTAAAAATAATTGTAATCAGATTACAAGTATTTTAAATGTAATGTATTTACAAATATTAGATTTTTGTACTATAATTACACAGTCCAGATTACATGTAATCTGTTACTACCCAGCACTGCACACATGACTATGCTGATGTAGTTTAAAGCCCAAAGTATACTTCAGTTTTGTGGCGAACACTTTGTGTCTGCGTAGTCGAACGCTCAGCCTTTCAAAGTATACTTAATTTGACTGTGTGTGTGCATACACAGGCGGTTGAGGCATACGCACTACAACTGCTATGAAATACTGGACTATTTCAGGATTTTAGAACAAAAAGATATCTTTATATTCCTTCAGACTTAATTTAATAAATGCAGTTTTGTCATGCACATCCACTGTTGTTGATTCCACTTTTGCCTGCTGTTGTTTGGTGGCAATTACATATTTTTCTAGCACTTTGTGAAAGCAACGGTTCAACTGTGCTTGGTTAGAAAAATCAGGCCTCAGCCTTTCAATGCCCAAGTACTTCGCTGATGATGAAATTTGCGTCACGTGTCCTGTACGCAGACCCTTAGCATTCACATCTAACTGAGAAATACATTGGGCTTAAGAGTTATTAACAGGGAAATTTCTCACCAAAGCACAGCCAAAAGTGAAAGTGAATTAACAGTGTCTGTAGACATAATTTTTACCTTGGAACACGTTGAGTAGTAGTAGAAATAGCAGTCATTTCCTTGCATGGTCATACCGGCACAAGTCTATACACTTCCAGGTCAGGAGCTCTTCGGCGATGTTGGGATCTCGTCCCGGATGCCCGCGACAGGCTTCACGTGAATCTCCCTATTTAGAGAGTGTTACAAGCCTATTCATGCTCCTGTTGATCTGGTCAAATTTTCTAACTACATTCAGTCCTGAATGAGGCCAAATGGCAGCCGATATTAAAATACTAAAGAGAATAAAACCATTAAAATTAATTCACCTGCAGGGGCTGAGATGTTTCCTGGTGATCTCAAGCACTTCTTGTAGGGTCACTCCGCACTATGTGGATCCTGAAGGAATACTTGACTGATGAGTAAAGACTGAACAGGGTGAGAGAGGCAACTTGTGGTCTATTGTGCCTCTCAGAGACCTGTTCCCATTAGACTGCTATAAAATTAGTTGATGGTAGAAAATGTCCTTTTTTTTTTTTTTCTCCAATAATGTTGAAAATTCAAAGTGGCTTGGGAAGTTTAAAAAAACTGCAAGCTAGATGATGTCAAAAAGCAGAGCCAAGGGACTGCATATCTTGTAGGTGATGGAAAGAAAAAAGGGATGTCTTCTCCATCTCCTGATGCTGGGTGGAAAATTTAAATGGGGTGGACTGGAACTTTGAAGGGGGAAAAAATGCCCAATGGGGGGGTGATCAATCAAAAGTGAGATTAAAAAAAAAGCAGCAATCTTCAGGGAAACTATTGCAGTCAAAGTATCCAGTTATCCTCTGGATGAAGAACACGTTCTTGCATAACCTACATTTAAAAAGAGACAAAAACACTTCCCATGTGCTGAACAAATAGTTATTTGAATAAGGAGAGGGACAAAATGTATATCATTATATGAACAATAGTATTATTGGGGAAAGCACAAGTTAAGACAAGGCACATTTCAAATTGTAATAGATAAGCACTCTAGGGACAAAGAACTAGCACGATCATTTCATATTTTGAAGTCTGAGGCGATTATTTTGATCTGGTGTACAGCTTTATTTTTTAGATCATTGCTAAGACGAAGTTTCTTATTACGTTTTAAAATTGTCATTGTCTGAATCGATATTTGGCAGATTTTGTGTCCATACTTGTAAATGTACGGCGCAGACACCATTAAAGTTTACACAATTAGTAAAGACGTTTTTAAATATTAAATAATCAGAAGGCCACATTTCTACAAATGAGTAATTTAATTGTAATTAAATGACCAATAAGCAACAAACAAAAAGAAAAAAATACGAAAACAATCACCAATTGATAAACACGATATAAAAATGGCGAAATTTGTCCAAATCAAATCTAATTGAATAACCGATTGCGCTCATTATGGATTTAAATATGTCAAATGTAGATTGTTTCAACAAGCACTTGATGTTAGGCCTAGATTTCTGACCAATTACCTTATGCTTACACTTACTGCTAGTGTTCTAAAATCTATCAAAGCAGAAACATCGATAATTACACCGTCTACATAATGTAAATGAAACACGTAATTTGTCTTAAAAGCTGAGTACATAAAAACCCAATATTCTACGACTTATCACATAGCATGTTGCTAATGCCTTAACATCAGCACGATTATTACCCTTTTTTCAGTAAAATAAGTAATTCAATATATAAATGTTTAAATCAGATTAAATAAAGCGTCCACAATTACCAGTTAATACCGACTGGAATTAAGAATATTCGGTTTGATGTATGAGGAGTGTTCAGTGGTCCTGTTGGCCTCGTCCATTCGCCGCTTCACTGTCTAACAAAATGGCGCCTAGCTCCAACCAGACAGGCGTTGACGTCAATGTGACATAGCCTACTGATTGACTAATATATTTTATTTATTTATTATATAAATGCAATTTGTCCTTAGAATTACTTATTTTACCCAAGGTGACCAAAGGAATATTATATACATTTTCCTTGAAAGATCTAGGCTATTATACTGTACATTATGCTCCTATACAAATGAGAACAAGTTGATAGAGTGCGTGGTAAACATTTATATTTTTCACGGCAAATATATATCCAGATTATGTATATATAATAATATACATAATCTGGATATATATATATATATATATATATATATATATATATATATATATATATATATATATATATTTTTTTTTTTTTAGTTTTTTTATGTATTTTATTTATTTTTTTATTTTATTTTATTTATCATTATTATTATTATTATTTTAATTGGCGAAATCCACCTTAAATCTATATTTTAACAGAAATGGATCTCCTGAAAAAGTATTTAAAATAATAATACAAATATATATTTTTTTAATCACACAAAATTATATTTGTATTGAAAAATATTAAATTATATTGACTAAATTATAAATTATTAACTTATTTTGACAAATTGATTTTTATTGGAAAGCTCCTATTTGTTTTTTTTTTTTATTGTTTTATTGTTTTAGTCTTAGCACTTTACAATATACAGGCTAAAGTACAAAAATGTATTTTCCCCTTTTCTATTTTTAAATTATTAACTTATATTGACAGTTTATATGGTAAATTATTAACTTGTATTAACAATTAATTTTTATTGGAAAGCTCCTATTTTTTAAATATTTTTCTTGTTTTAGTCTTAGCACTTTACAATGTAAAGTACAATAATAATTTTTCCCTTTTTCAATTTTTTTATGTTTTGTATCTCAGTTCTGACCTACATCCTGTCATTTTTATGGTCTTTAATAAAATATTTATATATATATATATTCTTTTCTTTTCTTGCATGTTCAAAGGATTCAAGATTGTATGATTAAGATATCAAGATTCGTCACATTATGGCAGAGCCAGTAAGCCTATGCTACAATACCCAGACATGTTGCTTTCTTACTTTTTAAATTCATTTTTAGCAAAAACATATAATCATATACACATTTTCCAGTATTAAAATATATTCAGCAATCATTTTTATTTTATTTATTTTTTCACATAGGCTAATTGTGTAGAGGTGAACAGTTATTGTCAAACAAACATCATTGAGCAACTTTTTTTGATAAATTCATTGCTTGGTTGTTGATAAAAATGGCTCAAAGGTAAAGAAGGCAAATTTTACAGTAGATTTGTGAGTCATAAAGACTTAAAGGGATAGTTCATCCAAAAATGAACCTTCTCTCATCATTTACTCACCCTCATGCCATCCCAGATGTTTATGACTTTCTTTCATCTGCTGAAAAGACTTTTAGAAGAATATCTCAGCTCTGTAGGTCCTCACAATGCAAGTGAATGGTGGTCAGAACTTTAAAGGTCCAAAAAGCATATAAAGGTAGCATAAAAGCAATCCATACAATTCCAGTGGTACATATCTTCAGAAGCAATTTGATAGGTATGGGTGAGAAACAGATCAATATTTAAGTCATTTTTTAACTATTAATTATCCTCCCTGCCCAGTAGGTGGTGATATGCATGAATAATGAAAATTGCACAAAAAAAAGAAGATTGTGGAAGTGAAAGTGGATATTTAATCTGATAAATGGACATAAATATTGATATGTTTCTCACCCACACCTATTACATTGATTCAGAAGATATAGATTTAACCTCTGTAGTCTTATGGATTACTTTTATGCTGCCATTATGTGCTTTTTAGAGCTTCGAAGTTCTGGCCACTATTGAATTTCATTGTGTGGTCATACACCTCTGGGATTTCATGAGTAAATAATTAGAGACTATTAATTTTTTTGGTGAACATATCTCTTTAATAGTGATATCCACCATAACGATCACAAGTGCCCCACATGCATTATATACAATATATTTTAGGTATGCTGCACTATGCTTTAATGTTACATCAGTGCAATACTCCTAAAGTAGGCTATGCCACAGAGTTAGGAGACTTGCAGTCCAAAATGCAATGAAAGTTATAATCTGTGATGGCTGTGCTGTTCTAGAATGATTGAAAATTGCAGGGATACACCAGGTGATATTTGTCTTGCCTCTATGGCATATATAAAATAAATTAAGATCATCTGTTTTGCGATAAAATCCATCTGGTCTATTTGCACAGAACTGGCTTTCCGGTGCTGGAAGAGAGCTGAGAGTCTTCATACATGTTGTTGGTCGTGAAGAGCTCTGCCCAACCACTGCAAAAGTGTCGATGGAAATGCTGGTGCTTGTAGTCACGGAAATATGCATTTCTTCTTTTTCTCCTGTAGCAAATAAATAAACAAACATGTTTCAGAATCTGAAAGTTCTAATAAACTAAACAGCCATTTAGACGTAATGGTAGTTTTTACAGTACATTTGCTTTCTATGTGTTACATGTATTTCTGTAAATCTCACCAACTATTAACAGTTTCTTCAGTTGGCGGACTAAAGGGTAATTGCCTTGACCACAGAAATATCCAGAAAAATCATCCAGGTCCAGAGTCCACACAAATGCTCCCCCAAAGTTATGTTCTTGTAAGTATTTTATCTGAACAATATAAAGCAAAACTGTCATATTACTAGTTACATTAATCCGTAAGGTTATAAATAATGGTAGCATGGCATAAGATGAGTAGAGATGTACCTTTGTCTCAAAGCTTTTTAGATTGTCAAAACCCACCCATTCATTCCCTTTAACAGAAAATGGAACTTTCTGGTCCTCTAGCCACTGTATCACACCACCATTTAGGAACAGACAAACCTTGAAAAACCAAAAGAGAATGTTTTTCAACTGATTTAATTTCCAATTCACAATGATACATTTAAGAGCATTTGCAAAACAAAAAACCTATCAAACAAAATGATTTTGACTCCATATGACATTAACTTCAAAATAAGACCACAGGCCCATCTCTTGAGTAAAAGGTCCAGGGGAAGCAAAGTTATTGGCCGGGGCACCAACACCACTCTGAGTGGAGGAGAGGATGAAGGAGCGGCCATAAGTGGCAAACCCCATCAATAACTTCTCAGCAGGAGCTCCCTGGACTCGCCAGTATTGTAGGGCATAATCCTGCATGCAAGATACAAATTATATTACAATGTCACTGTTGAAGCCAGTGCTTGTATTAGTATGGTAAAAGCTAATCTTCTTACAGTGTTTGTGTAGGCATTCTCCTCATCGTGGATACTACTGTACAAAGGACTGTGATGTCTTACAATTCCATTTTCAAAGGTATGAAAATCGAATGTCTTGACACTAATATGGTCCAAATATCTAGAAAAAATTAATAAATAAGTATTTTTTTATTTATTTTTCTTGCACTTTCAAGGTATCAGAAATGAAGTTTTTAATTAAGGGGCAATATTTTCCCTTTGTGTTTGATTTTCAGGGATATCTTTACTTCTTTTATGAGGGCATATTCCTTCCTAAACATATACAAAGCACCATGTGATTAATTTCTAACTAAATAAATAAATTCTCACTCTGAACAATTAGCTAGGCTGTTATATATAAAATCAAATTAACATCAATGCCCTATATACATACTAACTATCTATACTAGTATAGAATATAAAACATATGAGACAGCAAAATAATAATTTCCTAAACCACTATTAATTACTGACGCTTAGCCTATTTGTAAGATTTACACATTTCAAAACACATTTCTATTACATTGACTTGGCTTGTTAAAATATTTAGTCAATTTAATGGAAAATGTAATGAAATTGAAATTTAGTAGCTTTTCATAAATCTCACAAGACTGTATTGATATGGAATGGATGTTATTTTTCACTTACTTTGAGATCTCTGGAATATTGTAGCTCCTTTTAATTACTTCTCTCTGTGCTGATACAGTTGCTGTCAGAATCAGTCTTGTGTCTTTGTTTGCATCTTCAGCTAGAAATGCTTCCAAAATTTCCTAGAGTTTAAAAGAATGTGTTCGTTACATTGGCGCACACACACACACACACACACACACACACACACACACACACACACACACACACACACACACACACACACACACACATGTTGTGTTTCCATGTTTTATGGGGACTTTCCATAGACATAATGGTTTTTATACTGTACAAACTTTATATTCTATCCCCTAAACCTAACCCTACCCCTAAACCTAACCCTCACAGAAAACTTGCTGCATTTTTACATTTTCAAAAAACATAATTTAGTATGATTTATAAGCTGTTTTCCTCATGGGGACCGACAAAATGTCCCCACAAGGTCAAAAATTTCGGGTTTTACTATCCTTATGGGGACATTTGGTCCCCACAAAGTGATAAATACACGCTCACACACACACACACACACCCACACACACACACAAAGCACTATTTGTTTGTTATATTTGTACATTGTTTAATACATATACATATAAGACATTCCTATTGTTGCAATGGAAAACTCTTGGAACTATATGAACATATACTTGGCCTATACCTTGCACAATAGTGTATATTTCAGCTTATCTTCCGGTGGCTCTTCTGGAGTGTGTTCCCAGTCCAAATCCAGTCCATCAAATCTATGCTTCCTAAGGAATTCTATGGAAGACTTGATGAATGTCTGGCGGTTGGTCCATTTGGATAACATGTTGGAGAATCTGGTGAGACCATGTACATACATTGGAGTGTGTTTATATGGAAGATTTACTGTATACCGCGATGGTGTGAAAAACTGTTACCAGCAGAGGGAAACATTTTCAAAAATATAACAACAGAAAACGTACTGGCCTGAGTCCTGATCTCTGACAGACAGCAAGGTTTTCAATTGAGGATTTCTTCAAAAGTGGAACAAACATTTTTGTGAGCTCTTTTTCGTGCAGCAAAACATATGACAAATTAATTATTAAAACAAGACTCCAAGTCAAAAACTTGGGCCAAAACTTACTGGTTCTTTAGTGCATTGAAGGTTGAGTAGAATGCCACATCATTCCACTCACTACCTGCTATATAGTTTATATTGGCAAATGCATAGATTAAATGAGTACACAAGTTTGGGTCCACATACTCCGGAAGGTACCTAGCTGCTCCTGCTCTGTACTGAGACCAATTTGTGAAGTAACACACCAGTCTTGAACAAGTAACTGAGGAAAAAAATGCAAATCAGTGTGTCAGCATCAATACAACATTTCATTTCTTCCTATACAGTGCAATGAAAATCATCTTACCAAACTGAAAGAGCAGATTTAAGCCTAAAAAATAGTAATAAAATAAGATAAATATTAAATGGTTTTACATGAGATGTGTGTTAGTATATTGTAATTAAACAATTCTATAATTATTAATTATAGTAATTAAGAATGACAAAAAATTATTAAATACCTGTTAAATGTGTTATTACCCTGTTCATTTTGTTGCTGCTACATGTCCCTTGTGTTTTGTGTGGGGAAATCCACAATGTGCAGTGAGGGGTGGGGAGAGAGACAGGAAGGGATACACATGTATAGTATTACAATAAATGTCCACTCTAATTTAAGCTAGCCTATAGACAAATTAGGATTGGTCATATTTTAGTTATTGACCAATCAAGATGTACCAGATTTGAGCAATTTCATAATTTATTTTTTAAAGACAAAGATACAAACACAATGTATATCTTTCACAGTGGAAACAAGAGTGCGGATCGTTGTTCCCTTGAAGCTGCTCATTAAAGTAATGTTTTAATACTTTTTTATTTATTTACTTGTAATAATAAAAAATGTGCATTTAAAAACAAACACCATAAATACTTTTTAAACATCCTATCTTTTTAGATCATGTTTTTAACTTTTCTCAAAAGAAGATCCTTTGTGACCTATTTTCAATTTTACCTCAAGCTCTTTACCTTTATCATTATTACAGAAACTAGAAACTCTAGTACTGTAACTAAACTGCAGCTGCAGTCACAAAATTTGTCATCACAAACATGATATGATTTAGTGACTTAAGGCATGTGGACATTTGCCATGCAGACAGATATGACAAAGATAATATGACAAAGATAATTTTACATGATCCTTAATAGCCTTAAGAATTAACTCAGGGTCAGTAGCCTTTAATATGTCAGGGATGTGTAAGCATGTGTAGCTCACATAGTTTCTTTTAGATCGTACAGGGAAATTCCAGTACTGGAACCAAATCTATCAGTTATTAACAACATTATTTATCATAAAATGTACCCAGTGTGTAAGAAAATTGTGTAAGGCCATTATTCAATTCACACAGAGAGAGAACAGGGTCTTGTGAGTCAGGTACTGTAAGAGTAATGTAAGCACAGCAAAAAAAGGCTATTATGAACAAATTTATATTCATGATATTAGCTTTGTGTAAAAACTCTATCCATATACCTCTGATAATATTAGTTGCACATTAGAACAGTTTATATCTGTTTCAATTATATTTTTAATTTCTACAGCTTTTAAATGTCCACTTACTGCCTCTGTATTTACATTTAAAGTAGTCTGAAGTTGCAGAAATAGTGACACATGCTATTTATTCACGAGTGTATTTGCTGATAATATGCATTTTTACAGAGCAAGAGCCAGCTTCTCATAATACTGATTATTAAGTATTTATTAACATGGTCGCACATGATATTGGTCTCAAACAATGCTTTCAGATAAAGCACAAAAGTAGTTATAGTTAGAGTGGACTGAGTAAGAATATACTGCTGTAGGCAAGCTTTATTGTATTATGTTTATTATGTTTTTATTTTTATGTTTAGCCTACACTATTTGTATTGTAATATATATATACTGTATACACATATGTGTGTGTGTGTGTGTGTGTGTGTGTGTGTGTGTGTGTGTGTGTGTGTGTGTGTGTGTGTGTGTGTGTGTGTGTGTGTGTGAACCCTTTGGAATTAGCTATTTTTCTGAATTAATTGGTCATAAAATGTGATCTCATCTTCATTAAAGTTACAAGTATAGACTAATACAACATGCTTAATCTAACAACACACAAACAATTATAATCTTTCATGTCTTTATTGAACACATCCCATTAAGCATTCACAGTGCTGTGGAAAAAGTAAGTGAACCCTTTGATTTAATAAGTGGTCATCGATCCTCCTTTGGCCGCAATAACCGCAACATTTCGTAGTTGTGGATTAGACCTGCACAATGTTCAGAAGGAATTTTGGACAATTCTTCCTTGCAGAACTGCTTCAGCTCAGCTATATTCTTAGGATGTCTGGTGTCTTAAGGTTATTCCACAGAATTCCAGACCTTCTGTTGGGTTAAGGTCTGGGCTCTGACTGGGCCATTCCAAAAGGAGGATTTTCTGTTGTGGATTTACTTCAGTGTTTAAAGTCATTGACCTGTTGCATCACTCAAGTTCTACTGGGCTTCAGCTGGCAGATAGCAATCCTGACATTATCCTGTTGGATATCTTGATAAACTTGGGAATTAATTTTTCCCTTAATGATTCTGTCACGAACGCCGGTGAAGATTCCACAATCGGCCACCGGAGGTCTCTCTCACCTGAATATTAACATTGGTCTACAATTCCCTAATGCCAGCATGCCTGGTCTGATGACTTCACAGCTATTCCATATCATCACACTATTTAAGCCATGTCTGTTAGTTCACTCTTTGCGAAGTCTTGTTTGCCGCGGCTACATTTCTGAGCGTTTTGATTATCTCCTCTTGGATTACCACATTACGATCACTTGCTGCCTGTCTATTTATGACTCTTCCTGGAATACTACTACTGCTGTTTTGCTGCCTGCCCCGAACATTTTCCTGTTTACCCCGTTTCTGCTCTGTCTCTGATATTGTTGATTGCCCTGATTATTCGACCCTTGCCTGTCTGTACTCTGGACTTACCTGTTTAAATAAACCGCATATGGATCCCTCTCAACCTGAGTCTGCGTTACAGATGGCAAGTGTTTCAGGCCCTGAAGCAGCAAACTAGCCCCAAATCATAATGCTCCCTCCACTGTACTTCAACGTTGGGATGATGATTTAATATTGGTATGCGGTGCCCTTTTTACTTTAGCCTATATGTATTGCTGTGTGTTTTTCCCAAACAATTCAACCTTTGACAGTCCAAAAAAACTTTTCCCCAGTTGTGTTGTAGAGTGTCAAGATGGTCTTTGGCAAACTCCAGGCACGCAGCAATGTTTTTGATGGAAAGTAGCGGCTTAATTTGTGGTGTCCTGCCATGGACACCATGCCTGTTTCCTGTTTTCTGTAAAGTAGAGTCATGAACAGAGATGTTATCCAGTTCAAATGATTCCTTCAAGTCTTTAGCTGCCACTCTAGGGTTCATTATGACCACATTTAGCATTCTGCAGTGTTCCCTTTGAGTCATCTTGGCTGGACGGCTAGACTTCTGGGGAGAGTAGTACTAAATCGTCTCCATTGAAAGAACATTTGTAACTTTGGACAGATAAATAGCTAAGCTCTTCGAGATAACTTAGTAACACTTTCCAGTTTTATAAATAGCAAACATTCTTTATTGTTGGTCTTCTGAGATCTCTTTTTTGTGAGTCATCGACATCAGCAGATGCTTCTTGTGAATAGCAAACTCAAAATGTTTGAGTGCTTTTTATTAGTCAAAGTAGCTCTAACCCACACCTCCAATCTCGTTTAATTAATTGGATGCCAGTTTTGTCAACTCATGATTCTAATTAGCTTTTGTTGATGTCATTAGCCTAGGGGTTCACATACTTTTCCAACCTAGACTGTGAATGTTTGAATGATGTGTTCAATATGTGCAATAACAATACAATAATTTGTGTGTTATTAGTTAAAACCGATTGTGTTTGTTCATTATTGTAAATAAGATAAAGATCAAACCAGGTTTTAAAGGTGCAATAAAATTTTTCAGTTTCCAAAGTAAGGATCCGGGGTCTGAAACACATAGAAAATGTACGAAGCATGTGGCGCGTAACCCTTATTAGCCTTAGGGGACTGGCCCTTGGATGAAATCCCCTGGCTTTGAGCCACTACTGAAACAGTCTCATGTGCAGTAGGCCCAAAGGGATCACTGAGGACGCAGATACCATGAGACCTAGTATTCGTTGATACTTATGAACAGTGCTACCTTGGCCTAGCCTGACTTTACTCAGGGTGTTCTGAATGGACACGATTCGAGCGGGAGACAATTGTGCCCGCATCGCGATTGAATTCCATACAATGCCCAGATAGGTAATTCCCTTAGTGGGAGAAAGAACGCTCTTTTTGACGTTGAGCCTCAGACCCAGAGAAACCAGATGAACTAAGATGAAATCCCTGTGCTAAACTGCCAGCTCTTGAGACTGTGCTAGTATCAGCAAGTCATCTATGTAATTCAGAATGCAGATGCCCCGTTGCAAAGGAGCCAGTGCTGTACCCATGCATTTCGTGAATGTGCGGGGTGATAGGGCTAGGCCGAATGGAAGAACCCGATATTGGAAGGCTTCGTCCCCGAAAGCGAACCTCAGGAACTTCCTGTGTTGTGGCAGAATTTCTATATGAAAGTATGCGTCCATGAGATCGTTCATGACCAACCAATCGTGATGTTGGATTTGGGACATGACCGTCTTGATAGTTAGCATGGTATATTGAACGCCCTGACTGAGCGATTCAAGCCTCGAAGATCTAAGATCGGACGCAACCCCCCACCCTTCTTGGGAACCAGGAAGTATCTGCTGTAATAACCTGACTCTTTCTCTGGAAGGGGAACATGTTCTATGGCCCCTTTGACCAAGAGATTTTGCAGTTCTTTCCACAGTAGACATGCTTGCTCCGGTTTCACGGTAGTGGAAACCACACCATTGAAATGCGGAGAACAGCAAATGAATTGAATTCTGTACCCACATAGAAATACCTGGCAGAAGTTTCCACGCTGCCAGGGTCTCTGAGATGGATATTAATTTTGACACTTCCTGTTGAGGGGATGTCGAGTGTTCCATGTCTTGGACTTAAGGCAGGAAGCAACTGTACACACAACATTTCGCTGGAGGCCTCTAACTCCCAAAACACCAGAGGTGGTAGGAATGAAGAGGTTTCGTGGGGGTATCGGGAAGGTAGAAGTAGATGATACACACGCCCCGTCCAGATGGGGGCTACCCCCACAAGGCTGGACGCAAGACCATCAGGGTTTTTTCCTCTTAGAAATGACTGCCCTAAAGTCTTGCTTTGGGGGCTGCAGAGGGTGATGAGCTGGTCCGCAGTTTCTACAAGGGGGACCACGACTCGCCATGCTTTGTTTTTGAGCCTCCCTTCTAGAAGGACCAGGGCGTGGCTGGGTGGCCGACGGCCCCTCCCCCTGAGTGCAGCGAGGAAGGAATTGCCCGAAGGCTTCCTCGTGACTTTTTGCCTCCTGGAACCTGGTGATAACTACATTAATAGCGTCACCAAATAAGCCAGAAGGCGAAAATTTGTCCTTGTCTCTGATGCCTGACAAGTGTGGAGGTGGTCTTGCATGGCTTTGTGGGGAGAGTGGGTCTTTTTAACGATGATGCCGAGCCAGGCAAGAGATAACCCGCAAGTGTCTCTTCAACCGGCGGCATCACCGAACACACCCGTGCCTCAGCACCCACGATAGTCTAATATATCGACGTCGAGGGCACAAAGACATGGGAAGTATAAGGTTTCCTCCGTGAATGAGAGAGCTCGTCATGGAGGTCATCAAAGAAAGGAATAGACTGATGAGGCGTTCCCTTCCCTTGGCCACCAGACAGAAATCTGTCCTCCAACTTGGAGCATTTGGGGTCTCTTGTTGACATGGCCAGTCTAATTGAAGCCGGGCCACCGCACGAGTAATCACCTCGAGTAATTCCTCCGATGATTTATTATCATGCCCGGAATGCTCGGAGGATGATAACTCGAAGTCTGCAGACTCAAGAGATTCACGGTCCCCTCATGAACCGAAGAGGCGCCGGAGCGCACTTCAGGATCACGGGAAGGACCAGCTGGATCTGGGGAGAGAGCGAGCGATATGGACGGACCCGTCTCTCGCTCCTCAGCCAGATCCATACGAGAGCCCCACGATGGAAGTGTGGGCGCTGATGAGTGCAAAGCAGCATGCTCTTCCCCCAAACACACAAAACAAAACTAGTGTGTGTCCCTCTCAGCCATAGAGCGTAAAAAAGGGAACACACACACCGCTTGCTTTGTCTTTCAGTCATTCTTTTTAGAGAAAAGAGAAAGGATTCTGCACACTGCCTAACAAAATGTAACTCCTAACAGAGGAAGCTTGTTTCTGACAGGCTTAAGAAGCACAACACAAACAGATTGATCTGAAGACAAAAGACCTGACGATGCACCTGTGATGCATCTATTTATAGCCCTGCTACAGGTGCATCCAAAGATGTCATCAGCAGAGGCTATAATTTCTAGTCAATTTCATTGCACATTGCACAATTTAATTCTAGTCACCTGTTGCACACATATTCACAGCTGGTCACACCTGAAGTTGTCCCCAAAGCACTAAATCAGCGCAGCATCAAAGTGTAGCTTTTTGATAGGGAACTGTGAGCTACCTGTGTGGAATACAGCACTCAGGACGTGAAAAGCTGATTCCTTCACATCAGCGGACCATTTGTGTTCTGTGTGCATGTCTGAAACGATATCTTCAACCCAAGACTATTTTTTAGTGTAGGGCTGGGCAGTATAGCTGAGCCCTAATCATTTAAAATACTAATTATCTTGCTCAGATTACATTTATTACCTCTTGAATCTCCAGTTTGTGTCCTTTTTATGTTGAAATACACCAATGATCTACTATCCAAGAACTTTGATAATGTACATTGATAACGCACCACTTTTATTGACTGTATGCTGTGTGATTTTGTACAGTTTGTACTGTCTCTCATGTTACTGTATCAGCTGACCCCATTTAGGGAACTTTAAAAAACACTAAACATGGAAATGATGGTGGAACATGTATGTGGCTATGTGCAGCAATTAACTTTCTTAAAGAATTAACATTAATGCAAGTTTCTATCATGATGATGATTTTTTCTTTTCTTTTTTTCAATTGTATTAAAAAAGAATGGGGACTGAAGCATTTGAAGCTTCAAATATGACTAAGATGCACCATATCATATCATAAAAGTAGTCCCTTGAATGAATGAATGAATGAAAACTATATTGAACAACAACAACAACAATCAACACGAAGTGTTCAAAAGGATAAAAACACAAAAAAGCCCAAAGGCTTGTTTCCATTGTGGTCCTTAAGATGGAAGATGAGTAACAATACATGGACTAAAAAACATTGAGAACAATGAAGAAATGGGACATAAAAAGGATACAGACAAATAAAACAGATAAAAATACAATAAAAAAAAAACAAAACAAGGGCTAAATTCCCAGATAAACAAGCAGACACACAAGCAGACAATATAATATTTCTACTACTTCAAGGATTTCTATTTCCTTTTTTATATTTTTTTATAGATGTAATAACCCTTGTGTGTTAGTTTTGTATTAGGAACAGTCCGAAATTAAAGTTGTTATTCACATTACAGTTGTTGTTTCATTTAAGTGGTTATTCACATTATAGATATGATTTTTTTTCCCATATGTTTGATGTTTTTCTTTGAGAAGTTGTTTTTGAGTTCAGTGTTTGAGTTTTGCTTTTGAGCGATGAGAAGGTTTTTAGTAATGCATTGACTTTGTTTGTACTTGTAAAATATATATTTCATAAACGTCTCCAGAGATGACAAGATAGTTTATTAATTTCTTCATAGAAAAATTTAAATGAAACAAACTGACAAAGCAGTCATTCAAAAAGAGGCATAATAATACACTTTCAATATACAGTACATTCAAATGGGAAGAAGACACAGTCTAGACTAATGCTCCTATTTAAAGTTGCATTTGTTTGCAAATGCATATTCTCAGTGTCTTGTTTTTGTCCAGAGTTCGTATAGATGGTTTGTCATTAGGTTGTACATTAGCGATCTGTTAGTGGTTGGGCCAACTACAGCACTTACATCTGTCATCAAACACTGTGCCCACAGAACAGGAACTCAGGTAAGAATTGCCTCCTGCACAGTTATAAAACTTCATTGGGTCCTCGGAATGGGAGTAGAGTCCATCTGGCTTTCCATTGCAGAATCCTGGTGCTGGAGCATGAGTGGTGGTTGTGGTAGTTGTGGTGGTACTTGTAGATGGTTCACCAGGTCTTGTGGTGGCGGCTGGAGGCAGTGTAGGCACTTTTGAAAAAGGGTATGTTGATTAGCATTAGTTTGGATTTTGTGATTTTTTTGGTTGATGTTTTTTTTAACAGTAGATAATAAAAACCAGTGGGTAACACTTTACAATAGTTGCATTTGTTAACATTAGTGAAAATACAATAGTTATCATGCACTAATAATGCACAATAGTTGTACAGCATTTATTAATCCTAGTATATGCTAATTTCTACATATACAATATTTTGCCAGAAAGGTTAGGGTTGGGGTAAAGGTTGGGTCACTGCAGGGGGCTCCAAATAAATGTGTATATTGAATGTATATCTCGCAAGACTTTTTGCAGAACAAGGGTTACTATCTAACCATCCCTTTTTAATTTAAGCACAATGTAACAACCTTGATACATAATGAGTGCATTGTATAACATTTTTAAAGCAAGTATAAAGTATTCAAAGACCAAAGACAGCCATTTTTGCAATGACAACTTGTGAATTCTTACCAATAGATAGATAGATAGATAGATAGATAATTGCACATATTGAGAACTGCATTGTGCAAAAGTGCTAAAAGGTTTACTTTTTAGCTCAAAATCACAGACAGTTTAATTTCTTTTAAATTTTCTCCAATCTTCTTGACATTCAAAACATGAATTGGGGAGGTCAAGACAAGCACAGGAGTACAGGTTTCAGCTCTCTAAGTGGTCCAAGTGTCGATATAAAGAGATTGCTTGTTCTTCAGAGGGTCACATAGTCACCTAAATATGTTTTTAGTCATGAATTTGATCTTGTACCTTTCAAAATGGATGTCCACCAACCATGTATAATTGATAATGTAAATACATTGTACGAGGAACCATCCCATCTCCAATGTATTTATATTATCAAAAATACATGGAAGGTGGAGATACATTTTTATAAGGTCCATAATCAAAATAGATAAATAGATAGATAGATAGATAGATAGATAGATAGATAGATAGATAGATAGATAGATAGATAGATAGATAGATAGATGCATAGATAGTTCACACATTGAGAATTACACTGTGCAAAGTGCTAAAATTGTAAGTTTTAACACAAAATCACACACAGTTTAAATGTTTTTTCCAGTTTTCTCCAATTTTCTTGATATTCACAACATTAACAGGGGATGTCAAGACAAGCACATGAGTGCATGTTTTAGCTCTCTAAGTGGTCCCAGTATCGAGATATGGAGATCCCACCTGCAACGTATACAATACAAAAATATACATGGTTATGGACAGTTGATTTTTGAGGTTGTTCAAAGGGAGTCACATACGTAGTTACTTAGTCAATAATTTTATATGGTACCTTTAAAAATGGATGTCCACCAACCATGTATTTTTTGATCAATTAAATACATTATACGAGGGACCATCCCATCTCAAATGATAGAAAAGACAGTCCATAAACTGAATGATATACATTGAACTTGGTAGGTCTGACAGATCCCAGATTTCACACGGTGACATGTAGAGTGCCTCTCAACAACATACTTAGTGGACTAAGGCCTGAGATGGAGAAAAGTATTTTTCATTATTTTCAATAATGAGTTCCCAGATTTAGTGCTGCAAACCACAGTGGATGCCTACCCCATGTTGGACAAGGCCAAATTCAAAATACCTAATCTATGAGAACGACGAGTTCAAGGCTTGCAGTGGTGCACTGACTCTGTTCCAGTTTTTCATGGAGATTAACCTTCAGAGCACGTTCACTGAGACTGTCAGTCTTCTCAAGATTCCCCTCCATAGAGAAAAAACGTATCAAAAGCATTCCAGAAGGGCAAATTTCCTGTACAAAAAAGATGTCTGTCTCTCTCTCTCTCTCTCACACACACACACACACACACACACATATAGAATAAAAGAGAATGCAGTGTAAAATGCAATTTACGTCTGGACTTAAATCCATCTGCCTCCATAACAAGAAAACATGCGCATGTGCAAATATTTTTACTGTGATTACATTGGCTCAGAGTCCCACAAGAAAATTTGGGCACCAGCCACCAGTTACTGTAAATAAAACTGCACTTGGGTTCACACATCAGCTCCTTCTCGTCTCCTTCTGTTCCTGTCTTCAGCTTGCCAGAATGTTACAGAATACTCAACCAAAAATGAACCCAGCAGTGGCACTTATTCACCTACATCAAGGGGAATTCTGTGGACTCAGAATTCGAAGAGTTTCGAAGAGTTCTCCCTGACTATGTTCTTTTATTCCTTGATGCCAACAGGAGGAATAAATTGGAAAAATATTTGACTTTGCCCTGCTCCTGAGTGGTTCGACCTTCACTGTGGGAGTGGTTGATGAGGAATTCAGCAGTCCTCCTACAGTAACCACCAAGTCAGAGTTCCCTGTCATGGTCGCCAAGGTGGTATTCCCCGTCATGGCCGCCAAGCCGCTGTTCCCCGTCATGGCTGCTAAGCCAGCACCCACGCCTGTCATGGTCAATGAGCCAATTCCTGAAGCCTCGTCTGTCCCAGATTCAGCACATGAAGCCTCGTCCATCCCAGTGCCAGCATCCTCGGCCACGGAGGCTGTTCCCATCGCAGTGCTCCAGGCGAGAACAGAAGAGGAGAAGGGCTCCTGCCTCCCAGTTGCTGCCAGTGTTCATGGCCACAGGCCATTTCTTTGTTACTGCCTGTGCTCATGATCTTTTAGGTCGTTCCTCTGTCACTGCTAGTGTTTATGGCCAGGGAGGCCATTCCCCAGTCGTTGCTAACACTCTCAGCCACAGTGGCCGGTTCCCAGCCACTGCCAGTGCTCCTGACCATGGTGGTCATCGATGAGCCTGTCATGTTCCCTGAGGATGTCGACCAGTCTGTTACTCAGTCCAGTGCCAGTCAGACACAAGCTACCAGTCTGTTCAGTGTCCAGCGGTCACCGCTCAGTCTGCTGACACCTGTCCAATGGCTCTGCCCCTTGAATCCTCAGCTTCCCTGGCCTCTGAGCCCTTTGAATCCCCTAGTGGCCTACTCTGAGGCCCTAGTGCCCGGCTCTGAGTCCCCTGTACTCATTGAGCCTGTCTGGTCCCCAGTCCATTTGCCAGCACATGTCAGACACAGATGACCAGCCTTTTGCTCTGTCCAGTTGCAAGCACCTGTCAGACACAGACAACCAGCTCTTTGCTCAGTCCAGTTGCCAGGACCTGTCAGACACAGATGACCAGCCCTTTGATCTCTGTCAAGTTGTCAGCACCTGTCAGACACAGACCACTAGGCTGTTCAGTGGCCAACGGCTCCGCCACCCAAACCCTTGCCTCCTGTGGCTCCATCTCCGGAACCTCTGCCTCCGGCCCCTGGGACTCATTCCCTGAGCCTCTTCCCACTACGGATCGTATTAACAATTTTTTTGTTGTGTTAATGAGCTTCAGGAGCCACTCCTTGGGGGTGTTCACTAGCCCTGGTGTTCACTAGAGGTCGCTAGGAGTTTTAAGACTTATTGTTTGAAGTTCAGGTTCTGTTGTGCCTCTGTTCTGAGTTCCCTTTTGATTCATTCCAGTTGTGGCTTGTTCTCATTGGTTTATTTTTTTGTTTGTTTGTTCATGTTATCAGTCTTGTATTTCATTGGTTCGTGTTTTAGTAGACTTGTTATTAGTTGTATTTATCATATGTTTCCCTGGTCAGTGTAGTTAAGCTCTCATGTTTGCTTTAGTCCTTTGTTGAGTATTGTTTGGTTCTAACATTGTTTCAAGTCAAGTCATCATTCTTGTTGATGTTCGGTTTCACCATTTGTATATACTGTTTCATGTTTGGATGACATGTTTGGACAGTACTGTGAATAAAACTGCACTTGGGTTCACTATTCAGCTACTTTTTCTCCATCTGTTCCCGTCTTCAGCCAGCCAGAATGTTAAAGATGTCTTCAAAAAATAATGCCATAAATAGTTATATCAATTGTCATACAAATTCCAGTAAACAATAAAAAAGAAAAATCAGTATTTGGTGTGACCACCTTTGCCTTCAAAACAGCACCGGTTCTCCTAGATACACCAGGACATTTATTTATTTATTTATTTATTTTTGTGGTTGTTGGTAGATCCAAACTTCTTGGATAATTCACCACAGTTCGATTTATGATGTCTCAATTGATTCTGTCTTTATGTAATCCCAGACTGACTCTATGTTCAATGAGGGGCTCTGTGGGGGGGCATGTCATTTGTTGCAGGGCTCCCTGTTGTGTGTGTGTGTGTGAGAGTGAGAGTGTGAGTTAATGAGAACAAAGCCATAAGGTGGAGATGTTGAAAGAGTGGCAGTACTCTGTGAAGGGGAATATTAGTATCATATTGCTTCATATCTTCTCACTGGTACATTGTTATTTCACAATGGCAGTTTCCAAACCCAATAAAGACAAACAGAAATAATACCTGTCAGAAAATATGTTGCGGAACAATAAAATGTTGTTAAAACACATCACCATGCAGCTGGGTTCAACTACAGTATCACCTTCCAAAACGGTCATAAATCAAGGGGTAACCATAGATAACAAGCTAAATTTAACAGACCACATCTCAAAGACTGCAAGATCATGTAGATTTACACCACAATATCAGGAAAATAAGACCTTTCCTCTCTGAACATGCCACA
The DNA here is from genome assembly GCF_025860055.1 of Xyrauchen texanus. Classification (NCBI taxonomy): domain Eukaryota; kingdom Metazoa; phylum Chordata; class Actinopteri; order Cypriniformes; family Catostomidae; genus Xyrauchen; species Xyrauchen texanus. The sequence continues at coordinate 8,788,527 of NC_068307.1, forward strand.
CAACTGCTTGTTCAGTCACTTGTCATAACTAGACTGGACTACTGCAACTCTCTCATTGCAGGCCTTCCTGCATGTGCAACTAGACCTCTGCAAATGATCCAGAATGCAGCAGCACGTCTGGTCTTTAAAGAACCAAAGAGAGCACATGTTACACTACTCTTTGTCTCTCTCCACTGGCTGCCGGTTGATGCATGTATTAAATTCAAGGCTCTGATGCTGGCATACAAAACAGTCTCTGGGTCTGCTCCAGCATACCTAAAATCATTTATGCAAATCTACACTGCCGCCAGAAGCCTGCGGTCGGCTAAGGAACGTTGCCTTGTTGTACCAACACAAAGAGGCACCAAAGCACTTTCCCGGACCCTCAGTTTCATCATAACACGTTGGTGGAATGACCTTCCCAACTCCATCAGTGAAGCTGATTCACTATCTGTCTTCAAAAAACGGCTAAAAACACTTCTTTTTCAAGAGCACTTAACCAGTCACAATAAAAAAAAAATTCTTGTTGCACCTAAATCTATTTTGAATGCTATTCTGATGCTAGTGAAACTTTGTAGTATGGACTTTTCATGCAAATGTCTCCTTAAGATGATTCGCTTATGTTTTCCTCTTTTGTAAGTCGCTTTGGATAAAAGCGTCTGCCAAATGAATAAATGTAAATATATAATTACTGAATGCACATGTATTTAATTGACTGGTACATTACATTTGAAAAAATAAATACAAATAAAAAATTATCTAATCTATGCCCATAAAAAAGTGTTCCAAATGTCAGCTAGTAGTTTATTAGCTCAGTTATTATGGAAAAAACTCTTAGTTCTTATGCTAGTGTAACATTATCCGGATAGTCTTATTCTGTTTATTATATTCCTTAGAGTTCAGGTAGCGGTTATAGGCTACTCAGCAAGAATATTGTATGTTAATAAAACAAGTGAGAATCCATTTAAAAAGGTAGCTATTGGCAAGAACGTCTAGGTTACGTATGTAACCTCTGTTCCCCGATGGAGGGAACGAGACGTTGTGTCAGAGAAGCGACACTAGGGGTCTCTCTTGAGTGCCGATATTCACCTCTGAACTATGAAAAAGGCCAATGAGAGTTAGCACCCAGTATTTGCATGTCCCGCCCCCGGACATACGGGTATTTAAGCGGCCCAAATACGGGAGTTCATTCAGGATTTTTCTGAGGAGCCAGAAATGGTCCGGCCACAACAGTGGCTCGGCTCAGCGACGTGGCAGGGGAGACACAACGTCTCGTTCCCTCCATCGGGGAACGGAGGTTACATACGTAACCTAGACGTTCCCCTTCTGTCGCTCTCTCCACATTGTGTCAGAGAAGCGACACTAGGGGTCCACTTATAAAAGTGCCATGGGTTGAGCCGTGTACGTGAACTGCGGATACAGGAGCGAGCAGGTATTCTTACGTGCAGGACGACCAACTGTATCAGGTTGCACGTACCCTTCCCCAATGCCCCATTTAAGCCATCAGGATTCCTTATCGTTACCCTGGAGGGGGGAACAAGGTGCTGGTCGCCAACCTGGGAACGGGCCAAGCCTGGCCGTGCCTCTTTTCTCGCTATGTTTCTCGCATAGAGCAACTAAGGCCGGGGCCCTTACACGCATTGAGGGAAGGGGGTCTTAGCCCTTATTCAGGGCGTAGAAGACCCTGCGGAGGCCACGCCTACCCGAGAGGGGAGGCAAGTTTAAGTGGCAAAACCATCAGAGGAGGCCTTACCTGTGGAGCACCTATACCAGCACAGGGTAGCTTGCGGTACCCGCAGTGGCTTGGGTCGGCGAGTTCCTCCGCTGAACTGCGACCCACGAGGGCTAGGGAGGAATCAACCAGTGTCCCAAACCTGGGATCTCCTGGGAATGAAGGCGCACTGTTTCCCCTGGTTAGGGGGAAGGGCGCAAGGTGCAAGCGATTCACCCGGTCAGATCGTGGGCGTGCTACCGACTTCTACGGGCTCGGTACCTGAGAAAACACGGGACGATACTGACTCAACTCGGAGATTGTAGAATCTTGCAAAAGTGTTAGGTGTTGCCCAGCCCGCTGCTCTACAAATGTCTGCTAGGGCAGTGCCCCTAGCCAGTGCCCATGAGGACGCAACACTCCTGGTAGAGTGGGCTCGAACCCGGAGGGGGGGGCACGGCCTGGGTGTGATAAGCCAGGGAAATGGCGTCGACAACCCAGTGGGCGATTCTCTGCTTGGAGACAGCGTTCCCTTTCTGCTGTCCCCCAAAGCAGACGAAGAGCTGCTCAGAGCGTCTGGTGCTCTGTGTGTGGTCCAGATAAATACGCAAAGTGCGTACTGGACACAGCAGTGAAAGGGCTGGGACTGCCTCCTCCCGGGGCAGCGCTTGCAGGTTCACCACCTGATCCCTGAAGGGTGTGGTAGGAACCTTGGGCACGTAGCCCGGTCACGGTCTTAGGATCACGAAAGTGTCTACTGGACCGAACTCCAGGCAAGCGTCGCTAACAGAGAACGCATGCAGGTCCCCGACCCTCTTGATGGAAGCGAGCGCGATCAGCAGGGCGGTCTTGAGAGAGAGGGCCCTGAGTCCAACTGAGTCAAGTGGCTCGAAGGGGGGTCTCTGGAGTCCTGTAAGGATGACCGAGAGATCCCAGGAGGGGAACAGGTTAGGCCGGGAGGGAGTTATCCTCTGGGCACCTTTTAGGAACCTGACAATTAAGTCATGCTTACCAAGAGACTTGCTGTCTACCGTGTCGTGGTGGGCCGCGATAGCGGCGACATCCACCTTGAGGGTGGAGGGGGACAGTCTCCTCTCCAGCCTCTCCTGAAGAAACACGAGCACTGACCTAACTGCGCACTTCTGCGGGTCTTCGGCTCGGGAAGACACCAGTCCGCGAACAGACGCCACTTTAGAGCGTAAAGATGCCTGGTAGAGGGGGCTCTGGCTTGATTGATTGTATCTATGACGGTCGATGGTAGGCCGGCTAGATCTTCCGCATCCCGTCCAAGGGCCAGACGTGGAGGTTCCAGAGGTCTGGGTGCGGGTGCCAGAGCTTGCCCCGTCCCTGAGAAAGAAGGTCCCTCCTCAGGGGAATTCACCAGGGAGGGGCTGTCGTGAGGAGCGTGAGGTCCGAAAACCAAGTCCGGGTGGGCCAGTAAGGGGCTACCAGAATGACTTGCTCCTCGTCCTCCCTGACCTTGCATAGCACCTGTGCAAGAAGGCTCACTGGGGGAAATGCGTACTTGCGCAGCCCCGCAGGCCAGCTGTGTGCCAACGCGTCTGCCCCGAGGGGAGCCTCTGTCCGGGCATACCAGAGCGGGCATTGGGAGGTTTCTTGGGAGGCAAACAGGACTATCTGAGCCTTGCCGAACCGGTCCCAAATCAGCTGGACCGACTGGGGGTGGAGCCTCCACTCTCCGCCAGGCAAGCTTTGTCTTGACAACGCGTCCGCTATCACATTGAGGTTGAGTCGCTGCTGACTCCAAAGGAAGAGACGACGGGCAAGCTGTGACATGTGGAGGGAGCGTACTCTGCCTTGGCAGTTTATGTAGGCTACGACCGTGGTGCTGTCTGTCCTGACTAGGACGTGTTTGTTCCGAATTAACAGGAGAAACTTCTGCAGGGCCAGAAAAACAGCCAGCAGCTCTAGGCAGTTGATGTGCCAGCGCAGCGGGCCTCGGTTCCACCGGCCTGTGGCTGCGCGCCCGTTGCACACGGCGCCCCAACCCAATTTGGAGGCGTCGGTTGTGACCAGAACGCGCCGGGACACCTGCTGCAAGGGTACTCCTGCCCTTAGAAAGCAGAGGTCTGTCCAGGGTTTGAAGGTTTGGCGGCAGGCAGAGGTAACTTTTATGTTGTGCATGCCGCAGCGCCATGCTCGTCTCGGGACTCGAGTCCGGAGCCAGTGCTGAAGTGGTCTCATATGCATCAATCCCAGCGGCGCGGCCGCCGCGGAGGATGCCATATGCCCCAGGAGCTGTTGAAAATGTTTTAGCGGGACCACGGTGCCTGGCTTGAAGGAAGCGAGGCATTTCAGTACTGACTGAGCACGCTCGTTGGAGAGACGTGCTGTCATTGAGACTGAGTCTAACTCCAGACCAAGAAAAGCGATGCTCTGGACTGGGGAGAGCTTGCTCTTTTCCCAGTTGACCTGAAGCCCCAAACGGCTGAGGTGGCTGAGCACCTGGTCTCTGTGTGCGCATAGTAATTCTCGGGAATGGGCCAGTATAAGCCTGTCGTCAAGGTAATTGAGTATGCGTATGCCGGCTTCTCGGAGCGGGGCAAGAGCTGCCTCTGCGACTTTCGTGAAGACGCAAGGGGACAGAGACAGGCCGAAGGGGAGGACTTTGTACTGATACGCCTGGCCGTCGAACGCGAACCATAGGAAGGGTCGATGTCGAGGGCAAATTGAGACGTGGAAGTACGCTTCCTTCAGGTCTACCGCTGCGAACCAATCTAGATGCCGGACGCCAGATAGAATTCGTTTCTGGGTGAGCATTTTGAACGGGAGTTTGGACAAGGTCCGATTGAAAACTTGCAGGTCCAAGATCGGTCGTAAGCCGCCGCCTTTCTTGGGTACAACGAAGTAAGGACTGTAGAAACCCTTCTTCGTTTCAGTTGGAGGGACAGGCTCTATCGCGTCCTTTAATAGAAGGGATGCGATTTCTTCGCGCAGGGAATGGGCATGTTGGCCGTGTACTGCGGAAAAATGTACTCCCACGAAGGGGGGCGGAGACCTGGCAAACTTAATTGCGTAACCGAGTCGAATGGTCCGGTGCAGCCAGCGTGACGGGTTGGGCAGTGAAAGCCACGTGCTAGGGGGTGAGTTTTTTGGACGTACCCGGCAGGGCTTCGCAGCGGTGCGGAACAGGTAACGCAGCGTCGGGAGGCAACGTGGCGTCCCGAGGCTCTGGTGCTGAGAATAAACTCAAAGCACTTACCTTGCTCCGCGCATCCGGCAGGGGGCGGGTTCGTGACTGAGGAGGATGTCTGATGCTGGCGTCCTCTGGACTCGTCTGAACCGGCCGGCCGGGGAACAGTCATGGGGCTGAAGGCGGGGACACCACGTCCATGGAGTCGGGACTGTTGAGGCCTGAAAGCAGAGCGCCGTGAGAACGGCATTTGCGGGCCAGGTGACCCCAGAGACAACAAGGAAATAGCTCTATAGAGTGTAAAGAATTTAACAAAAAATTCTCCTCCCGGCTATCCACCGGGGAACGGAGTGGTCTTACCAGCTCCGGAGCTAACGTCTCGGTCTCTGGGTCTGTCATCTCAGGAGCGCCTGGGAGCCTTCTGGGTCCTCAAGGGGGTCCGCGAGACGATGGGCGTCCAACTTCTGCGGGGAGATCAACGCTGGGGCTGAGATCTGGGCCCACTCACTTGTTAGTTGAGGCGGCGCACCACTTTCTTTCTTCTTGAAAGCCGCAGGAGGACGCCCTCAGCGAGCAGACAGGGCATGGCCCCTGGTGGCAGGTTTGCAGCAGGGCAGGATGGTTGTTTTGCTTGAAAATAGCCTTCGTCTGTTTCTTCACCACTGGGGACTGCTGGGTGAAGTTGTCAAGTGGTGTCGCCGAATGGACGGAGCTGGGAGACAGGGGCGTTTGAGAAAGCGTGCTTTGTCTGCCTCCCGTACTGCCTGTCCATCGTTGCGTTTCTGGACCACGGAGTGGCCATCGCCTGTTTGAGTGCAGTTCCTGCAGCACGTCAAGAACAGGACCACCCAAGTGCAGATTTTGAAGTGCCTTGGCCCGGTGGACTTGCAGGAGGGGGCCATGGCGTGCAGGGGGGAGCGGTCTGGGACCGTTCTACCACCGAGGGTAGCGAGAGCGGAGGAGCGAGGAAGCTGGGCTTGCTCAGCTTGTCATGCACGTCCGGGAAGGAATCCGGGGCACGGCTGTGGCGGCGCACATGCCAGCGGAACCAATTAAGCCCGGGGAAGCATAGCGGACCTTCTTGCGTCAGGCTCAGACTGGGCGGAGACCCGAAGGTGGCGGCCCAGGAGAGTTATCCGCATCCGACGCCGCTGTTACGCTCTCCGATGTCATCATCCAATGCCGGGGAGCTTGAGGGACCGGACGGTAGGCTGTTAAGTGGACCGCACTAATACCGAGCTCGGGGGAAGCAGGCAAGCGTGCCGGGGAGGCGGGAGGTTTTCGAGGGGATTTACCCGGCGAAAGCGTCCCGTTATTCTCCCCAGATCGTTCTCCATCGCCCGCGGCGCCTGCCTCAATCACGTAGGAAGGAGGCGAGGCGCGGGGGCCGGCTGAAATGGCTCTCTCTCACTACAAGAGAAAGCAGAGATCGCAACGCTGCCGCGGTTATGTTCTCACACTGAAAACATAACCCATTGGAGAGAATGCTCACTCCGAGCTCGGACGGAAACAAGCAAGCGTGGCGGGGAGGCGGGGGGTTTCGAGGGGGTTCACCCGGCGAAACGGAGCCCGTCACTGTCCCCAGATCGTTTTCATCGCCCACGGCGCCTGCCTCAATCCCGTAGGAAGGAGGCGAGGCGCAGGGGGGTGGCTGAAGCGGCTTTTTCTCACTACAAGAAAAAGCCTACGACCGCAATGCTGTCATGGCTATGTTCTCGTACTGAAAACATAGACCATTCATAAAAACGCTGCCTGCGTGTGATCGCAACCCAGGAATGCAAGGCAGTTTTTATGGCCGTCAGAGGTGGGGAGAATCAACGCATCCAGAAACTACACAGAGGCGGAAAATCGTATTTAGAAAGACGCGTCCTGAGAAGGACGTTCAACGCCGCTGTATTTTGCTCTTTTAGAGCGAAATTCACTCTTTTAGAATAACTCTTTCGAGTTGTCTGCGCTGTTGAAGCGCCCAGGGGCACAGAATGCACTCACAAATGAGAAAGCCGCTGTTATGCGCCATCAGATCCAACAGCATGCAGAGCGTCTGAGGATTAAACAGAAACTTGGTGTGTAACTCGCAGCAGACCACATGCACGCCCATCGGCTCCGAAGAAATTTTCTGAATGAACTCCCGTATTTGCGCCGCTTAAATACCCGTATGTCTGGGGGTGGGACATGCAAATACTGGGTGCCAACTCTCATTGGCCTTTTTTCATAGTTCAGAGGTGAATATCGGCGCTCAAGAGAGACCCCTAGTGTCGCTTCTCTGACACAACGTGGAGAGAGCGACAGAAGGGGAACTGATCTTCATCAGTAAGCTACTTTTGCGGTAACCCATGAAATCATAAATGGTCAGATTGGTTGGTGGGGGTAGAAGATGTGCCAGATGTGTGTTAATAATTGTATTATATGATATGATGCTCCTAATATTACCGTGTATGAGGGGGAAAACAAGAAAGCCTGGGTGAGGTGCAAGCTGTAGAAATAGCCTAACATTTTTCATGACATATTTATTTATTTAAAGCTAATTTATTTTCTGCATAGCACTATAATACATTCCACATTTTGGACTGCTTAGTTGGCTGTGGCACCAGCCATAAAGGCCGACATGTAAGCAGTTTTAATTTACACTATCAACCCCTAAAATCTAGCACTTCTATTACATATTTTTTACACAGCCTCACACATAGCCTTTAAATGCAGCATTCTGTTAGTTTCTTTCATGCATATATGGTGTCAAAAGTTCTACTAATTGCTACCTGTACAGTAGGTTATCATTGCTGATAGTCGCCAGATTGTTAGTAAAATGAGAGCAGAGTCGACAGCCATGAGTCAATGTGTTGAAAGCAGTGTTAAGAACCATTAAGAATTCAAACAAAAATGGCAAAGTTTTCATGGTAAGAATGTTTATTATCTTAATATGAATAACAGGAGCAAAATTGCACAGTTTCATGAGATTTCTCATAAAAAAGGTCTGTCTTTAGCATTGTTTTATTCTTTAGAAGAGCAGCTTTGTGTAGAAGACGTAAATATTTCTATTGAAAATGAAAGGAATAAGAGGACATCATTTTACAACAAGGGAATTCTTGACAGCTCTATTGAACAGGAGTAATGGTTTAAATGTAAGGAGTGGAATATTTGCAATATTTGATGTTCCGCTTAAGGCCAGTCACAACATTTACAAGAATCAACAAAGACCAGACCAGGCTGGCATTTCTGCAGGTACGTGTTTCCACGGAAGCAATGGAAGTAAGTGGTCTCATCAGCAGGGTTGGGGTACAAACCATCTGGTTTAGCAGCACAGAAGGAGCTGAGGGGGTCGGCGGTTGTGGTAGGTCCTGGTGTAGTGGTGGGTTTGGGAGGGAAACCTGTGAAAATAGAAAGGACAAAATTAATTTAAGACTGCATTATTTACACAAGCATGGCTTGTATGAAATTTTCTGCATCATAACATGATAATCCTTTCAAAGTGTTTATTAACCTAATGAGTTGCGCAGATGGTTGACAAGAGGGTAAGCTCCTTGATAACAGAAATGGCCAGCAAAATCGTCCAAATCTAAGGTGTACACTGAGGCTCCACCCAAGTTCATGGAGTTAAGCCACTGCACCTGTTTAAGCAAATGTCACAGAAGAGTAGTCAGAATAAGGGGACATAGGTCAAACCTTGCATTGTCTTAAAATTTTCTGCACATTTGACAGACAGACATTCAATTACCTTAGCAGCAAAGCTTTCACGGTTGTCATAGCCCACCCAAGCATCTCCTTGAACTGCATAGGGCACCTTCTGCTCCTCAATCCATCCCAATGTGGCACTTGATTCCATGGGGCAGATCTGTGGACCACAAAACATTCCATAATCTTTGTGTTGTTTACATTTTTAAATGCAATTTACCACATAACTGTGCATTGTTTGGAGAGCGAAATAAATAGGTTTACAAGGTAGAGAAAACTTTTGTTGTTGACATCATAGACTGAGCATCAAACCAAACTTTTTATTGTATTTTGTTGCAAATGTATTTGTCACTGGTAATATGGCTAATACTAATATAATATTTGGCATAGTGTTTGCTCCATGTGCTAAGCAGCTTTCACATAGAGATGGAGGCAGAGGTGCATATTAATCACTGAAAATCTGTATTCAGAAAAAGAAATAAGTCCTGGCAATTGCTTTAAAACAGTACATTTGTTGTAAAAAGTAATGAGGAATCGTGTACGTAAAGGTATTGGGATGTTCTTGCTGATTTTACTGTATTTTTGCAAACAATAGGTTAACATTTACGTATAAAGTAAATTATGAAATATTATTTTCAAGAACTGTGACAGTTTTTGTTTCTTTGTAATTTAAAAGACAACATTAGTGAGGTAAAAACCTGTGACATTAAAAAGACTGACTTTTCATATATGCAAATTGTCTGGTAATCATTGGCTGACGCCTCGAAATGTCATTGGCAACTTAAACAGAACGTTCTCCTATGGTTATTTTTAGGTTTAATTTGTATAACCATAAACTATCCATCCTAGAACATTGCAGAGATGCTTCAATCCTGATCAGTGTTGGGTAAATTACTCAAAAACAGCAATCCATCAGGTTACTTTTCGGGTTACTTAATATAAAAAGTAATCACATTACTAATTATTACTTTCTAAATCACTTTTGCTAGAAATGTTTTTGGTTTTCCCCTCAAATTCAAAATGTCTAAACTTCCTCATTGATTGTCGCACACCCTTCAGCTGTCACAGACACACTATCGAGCAGACATACATATGAATTAATATTTTAAATGTGTTATACATATTACTTTAGCACAATTCATGTACTTAAAAGTAATTACTTTAATTGAAAATCAGTAACTGTAATCTGATTACTAATTACTTTTTATTTTCTTGAATAAAAAGCAATTCGATTACAGTAACTAATTACTTAGTAATCGTATACATCCAACAGTGTATTTGGCAGTGTTGATGCGAGTCATATGGAAGCCGATGTCATGTTAATAATTATGCATATGTATTTTGTTAATTCTGGTGCAGTTCTGGGTCGACACTTGTTGTCTTTGTTGTTGGTCCAAACAAGTTGAGAACCACTGATCATATATTTTCAGATACTTTTGGGACTAACTAAATAAGTGTGATTTAACATGTTAAAACCTCATAATAGGACCAGTATCCTGCATCACGTGTGTAGGGTCCAGCACCAGCAGGGCCATTGGCTGGGGCACCGAGACCTGTTTCTGCAGTTTTGAGCGTGAATGTCCGTCCGTATGTGGGGAAGCCAACGAGCACTCTATCAGCCGGAGCGCCACCGTTCAGCCAGTATTTCACAGAGGCGTCCTAATGAAGAGAGTAGAAGATTTTACATGGGACACTATTTTAGATTTTGAATGTGAATTTATGGATGTCACACTTACAATGTTCATGTCAACATCACTGTCAAAGGAGCTCCGGTAGAGGGGGCTGTTGTGTCCTGTCACTGGATCCCAATGGCCGTGGTATTCATGGGTCATGATGCTCAAGAAGTCCAGCAGACTAAAATGACGGGAAGATTGAGGAAGTTTTATATGTGCTTTCACCTTATTTTCGCTTTATGGAACTTGATGGACCTCAGTTGTAGCAAACTTACCCTGAAACTGCAGCGACCTCATAAGCTTTTTCAATAGTGGACGTAAAGGCGGCAACTCTGCATGACAGCACAAATGGTGTTTTCTTCACGTCTCCGGCCTCCTGCTCAATTGCTAGCCTCAATTCCTGTGGATTTTCACACAGAAGAGACAAAGTCAGTCCCAAAGTCATAGAAAGTAAACACAAACAGTCAAATTGCAGAGACAGAATGAGACAGTTCACCCAAAAAGAGGAAACTTCTGTCATAATTTACTCAACCTCATGTTGTTCCAAACCAGTATGAGAGAATGTTAGCCTCGGTCTCCATTCACTTACATTGTATGAGAAAAAAGATCCATTATTCTGCTTAGTCTCACATCTTTTGTGTTCCATGGAAGAAAGTAAGTCATACGGTTTGGAACAACACAAGGTTGAGTAAATGATGACAGAATTATTTGGGGTGAAATATATCTTTAATGCAAGCGAACAAAATAATTAACATTTATTAACATTTATAGCCAACTCACCTTGATGAATGTAGTAAACCTCTCCTTGTCCTCAGGTGGGCTGCCGTTGTGGGCAGGGTATTCCCAGTCAATGTCCAAACCATCAAAGTTGTGGGCACGCAGAAATAACATTGCAGAACGGATAAAAGTCTTACGGGTTTCTGGAGTCGACACCATTTGAATAAATCTGGAGTGCAAAGAGTGGCAGAGTAACTCATGTTAAATGTGTTGGCAGAGGAAGCCTGGATTACGATATAAACCAAAATATGAAGCAGTTTTGTAATTATCAGTATATCCATTTATTTTATTGACATACAAAGCCAACATACTGTTATTGTACAAATTTGGATTAGAGTGTTTTCGAAATCCCTAACCTGGCCAAGACCAAATTGTAAGAGACTCTAACCCCTCCTAGAGCTTTCAAGCAACAGCACATACACCTCATAATTATTCAGCATTCAGCCTATTCTAATTCGGGTTGTTTCAGTGTATCTTTTCTAGCTGATCGGATTACCCAAAAATCCAAAATTCCCATAAACTTTCATTGAACAATTCTGACTATAACTGCTCCTAGGACTTTCAAGCTATTTTCTTTCAGCCCAGTCTGACATAGCACACTTTTTCCCCCTGAACTAATCAGGTTCCATTTTTGTCAATAGAGAACAATCAAAAGTGCACAATATTACAGTTATTAGTATAGTGAGAATGTGGATATGTATACACTGTATGTCATATGTTTCAAGTTTTAGGACATGCACATGATGTAAACTGTGTATCACTTACGGGCTAATGCCGTCGACTGTACCTCCAACAGACAGCATCGTCTTCAATTGAGGATTTCTAGAAATTAGATTCAAATATAAATGCTCAAAGACTTGAACTTGATTCATGGACCACCAAAAGCTTTAAAGTTAAATCATGTTAAATCATGTTCATAATTACAATGCACTGTAAAGCTTGTTTATTTACTAAAGAATCAGCCTTTACTTACACATTTTTCAAGTCGTTTAGTGACTTGTACATGATTTCATCATTATATTCTACGGTCGTGATCTCATTTTTGGGGCTGATGGTGGCCAGAGAATAGATGACATGAGTGCAGAGGAAGGGATCAACATTCTCCGGGGTGAACTTTCCATTGCCAGGTCTGTATTGGGCCCAGTTGGTCATGTAGCACACCAGCTTTGTAGAGGCCACTATAAGAAATTCTGATATTAGCAATAGTTCATAACCCATAAACATTTTATTTTTTTTATTTTCGACAAAGCATCAGTGAAAGAGTTTTAGAGTAAGGAAAAATGTATTCATAAGTGATTCTCACCAATCTGAAGTGTTAGCAAGAGTCCAAGCCCTACACAAAAGACAACATAGTTAAGTATAAAGTAAACTGTTCATAGTAAAATACAACATAATTTAATATAAGTATGGAATGTACCTGCTAAAAGGGTTAATTTAGTCATTTTGATGTTGATGCCAAACAAGTATTCTTCAGAATTCGAGCTGGAAAAAAATGAAATAAACTATACATCAAATTAAAAAGAATTTACTAGCCTGCATTAGCACATTTTGCACAGTGGAACTGTCATAGTTGATAAAAGCTAAAATGATTTGTGTGCAAAACCATATGAACATAATTTACTATTACAAACTATTACAATGATTAAAGTAACAATTAAACATTGAAAAATTGAAAAGCTTTTCTCTTTACCTGTGTCAGCTGCACTGAGAAGGAGCTGTTTGGTGAAAGCTGTTAATGCTCATGCATATTTATACATTATTAATAGTTCCAAAGTACAAGCGATAAGTGCTGGCTTCATCATATTTGGGCAATAAATTAATAACTAGTCATATAACTGGCACATTACTGTATGGCGTGATTACCTTTGAAGTTATTACATTTTTTTTTATCACCACAAAATTGAATATCCACAATTAAAGAAGATTAAAATATGCAATCAACGTGCTCAGCAATCAAAAATCAATAAATCGGGGCAAAAGTTCATCAGATTTAGTTTTATATTAATTGTATTAGGGATAACATGTCATTAAAAGTAAAACTGCCTAAAACATTGGGGCAACAATATAAAAATGCTTTTACCTGAAGAGTCGCACAGAAACAAAATGAAAAAACAGCACAAAAACAAGTGCATACATATTGTATAATTTAAAGTAAGAATGTGTGTATACAGTATTACAGGCATCTAAGAATCTTTGCTTGTCAATATAGACCTAAAAATACATGTGGAGGTATTTGTATTTGTGCATTATGAATGATTACACCTACAGACGTGGCCAAAATTTATTGGCAGTGATATAAATTTTGTGTTTTGCAAAGTTTGCTGCTTCAGTATATGTAGATACTTTTTTCACATGTTTCTATGGTATACTGGAAAACAACGATAAGTGTTTCATACGTTTTAAAGGCTTTTATTGGCAAAAACACAAAATTTATGCAAAGAGTCAATATTTACAGTGTTGACCCTTGTTCTTCATAACCTCTGCAATTCGCTCTGGCATGCTGGATATCAGCTTCTGGGCCAAACCCTGACTGATTGAGATCCATTCTTGCCTTATTAGTGCTCGGAGTTGATCACAATATGCGGCGTTCTGCTTGTCCACTCGCCTTTTGAGGATTGACCACAAGTTCTCTATGGGATTAAGATCCGGGGAGTTGCCTGGCCACGGATTCAAAATTTCAATGTAATGAAAACATTAGACGTGCACCGTTGGTGACAAGCAGAGTAGAGCTGTTGAAGAGGCTCCGTTTGCTTCCTCACCATCAAAAACTGCCATACGAAGTCTCCAACGGTGTTTCCGTACAGGCCAACCTGGGAAGATGGGGGGCGTCAAGGAATCGAACTAGGTTGAGCCAAAGGTGGTATTCCTGGACCACCAGGGTGGACATCGCCTGCCTGAGAGACCACCGTCATTTCCAAGAGGGCAAGATCGGTCGCCGAGTGCAGATCCTGCATCAATCCCGGGTCAGGATTACCCTCGTGCAGCTCTTTAAATGCCTTGGCTTGGTGCACCTGCAGGAGAGCCATGGCATGCAGAGAGGAGGTGGCATGTCCAGCCGTAGGCCTTAGCCCTGGACGGGAGCCTCGGACGACTCCAACAGGTGGCGGCGCTCAGCTGGCACAAGTGCACTGCGACCGCCAGATCCACCTGAGGAATCACCGAGTACCCCCTTGCCGCCCCAACGTCGAGGATAGTGATTGCGTTGGAGTTCGCAAATCAGCCAATCACCTTCTCTGCAGACCGGATGACACACTGCAGTCTGCCCTTGTCCTTCGCAGTAGTAGCAGCATACCAGATAGTGATGGAGGATGTGAGGATGGACTCGATTATGGCTGTGTAGAAGTGCAGCCACCACGGTAAGAAAGGAACAGGGGGTGGAGCTTGGCCGTGATTGGCACTCTTGGCCATGGAATCAATAGTGGTGCAGCAAGGGTTTGGGGGGGAGCAGAGGGTTCCACTCCAGCCCAACACTAGCGGCTGCCCAGGCAAGCATGACCGCCAGTTCCACGTCAGCCTGCGACTGGGATACCGCACCCGAGGGTGGGACTCCAGCCGAGTCTTTCACATCAGACATGACTCGCCCTGAGACGGGCCCGCGGTCACTTCCCAGCATGCAACCGGGGCATACGAGCGTGCTGGAGAATGGGAGGTTCGTGGAGGGTTTCCCAGCAGAGAAGCTCACATTAAAGTCCCCAAATCGCCCCCAGTGCTCACCGACTCAGCCTCATACCCATAGGTAGAAGGACCGAGGCAGGGTGCCGTTGGGGTGACTTTCCCTCTGATGAAGTAAAGCCACGACCGCAACGTAGCCATGGTCATGCTCTCACAATGAGGGCATGAATCATCCAAACAGTGACCGCAACCAGGAATAACACACATACGAAAAGGCATCTTGAAAAAGATGCTTTCATAAGTGCCACTCATTTAGTACGAAATATATTTGCTGTTAGAGAAAATATGCTCTTAATTGTCTCTGCTGTTGAAGTGCCCAGGGGTGCTTTCCTGAACAACACCGGTGCAAGAGGGGGAGAACTGCTGTAATGCGCCATAGAGACTAACAGCTCGTGAGAATAAGATATGAATGGACGGCAGAGTAATTCAGCTCAGTGAATACAACCACTCGGCTCCGAAGAAGAAGTCTGAATGAGTGTATGCATTCCAGCTCCTTATATACCAGTATATATATATATATATACTTATATATATATATGTCCGAGGGAGTGGCATGCAAATTCCACTCACCAATTTTCATATCGCCTTTTCTCAAAGATCAGAGATGTCTGGGGCTCCCAAGAGTGACCACTAGTGTCATTCATTGACACAGCGTCGAGTGAGTGACAGAAGGGGAACTGATGTTCATCAGTTAGATAACTTTTGAGGTAACTCATATAATAAAAACATTGTCAGATTTGTTGGTGGGGATAGGAGCTTGCCTGATGTGTGTTAATAATATTATTATATACTAAGATGCTCCTAATATTACCTTGTATGTGGAGGCAAATAAGAAAGCCTGAGTGCGGCGCAAGCTGTAGAAATAGCCCAAAATTGTACATGACATATTTATTTATTTAAAGCTAATTTATTTTCCACATAACACTATAATACATTCCAAATCTTGGTCTGCTTAGTTGGCTGTGGCACCAGCCATACAGGCCGACTGTCATGTTCATTGTTGTCTTTTGTTCTTTTTTGTGCTTTTATGTTGAAGTTTAGTTTAGTTCCTGTTTCCTGTTTGGTTTTTTGTAGTCCTTTGTAGTTGTCATGTTCACTGTTGTCTTTTGTTTTATGCTTTTATGTTGAAGTTTAGTTTAGTTCCTGTTTCCTGTTTGGTTTTCTGTAGTCCTTTGTAGTTCATTTTTATGATTGGTGTTCCCTTGATTGTTTCCTCCAAGTGTCCCTCATTCCCTTGTTTGTTCCTTTTTGTGTATTTAAACCCTGCCTTTCCTCTGTTTGTTTGTCGATCGTTGTATGTTATGTACCAGTGTTAGTGTTCTTTTCACCCGTGTGTTAGTTTGTGTTTGAGTTACTTTTCCCATCGTGTACCGTTTATTTTGTTCCAGTGTTTTGTGTTCCTCTTATTTAATAAAACCGTGTTTGGATCCACACCTCTCGTCTGTCTTGTCCTGCTTCCACACCATTTGTAACACCGACATGTAAGCAGTTTGAATCGACACTTTCAGTGCCTAAAGTCTAGCACTTTTATTACACATTTTAAACACACCTTCACACATAACCTTTAAATGCAGCATTTTTTTTTTTGGTTTCTTTCATGCATGGTGTCAAAAGTTCTACTAATTGCTACCTGTACAGTAGGTTATCATTGCTGATGGTTGCCAGATTGTTAGTAAAATGAGAGCAGAGTCGACAGTCATGAGTCAATGTGTTGAAAGCAGTGTTAAGAACCATTAAGAATTCAAACAAAAATGGCAAAGTTTTCATGGTAAGAATGTTTATTATCTTAATATGAATAACAGGAGCAAAATTGCAGAGTTTCATGAGATTATTCATAAAAAAAGGTTTGTCTTTAGCATTGTTTTATTCTTTAGAAGAGCAGCTTTGTGTAGAAGACGTAAATATTTCTATTGAAAATGAAAGGAATAAGAGGACATCAATTTACAACAAGGAAATTCTTGACAGCTCTATTGAACAGGAGTAATGGATTTAAATGTAAGGAGTGGAATATTTGCAATATTTGATGTTCCGCTTAAGGCCAGTCACAACATTTACAAGAATCGACAAAGACCAGACCAGGCTGGCATTTCTGCAGGTACGTGTTTCCACGGAAGCAATGGAAGTAAGTGGTCTCATCAGCAGGGTTGGGGTACAAACCATCTGGTTTAGCAGCACAGAAGGAGCTGAGGGGGTCGGCGGTTGTGGTAGGTCCTGGTGTAGTGGTGGGTTTGGGAGGGAAACCTGTGAAAATAGAAAGGACAAAATTAATTTAAGACTGCATTATTTACACAAGCATGGCTTGTATGAAATTTTCTGCATCATATAATCCTTTCAAAGTGTTTATTAACCTAATGAGTTGCGCAGATGGTTGACAAGAGGGTAAGCTCCTTGATCACAGAAACGGCCAGCAAAATCGTCCAAATCTAAGGTGTACACTGAGGCTCCACCCAAGTTCATGGAGTTAAGCCACTGCACCTGTTTAAGCAAAGTCACAGAAGAGTAGTCAGAATAAGGGGACGGAGGTCAAACCTTGCACTGTCTTACATTTTTCTGCATATTTGACAGACAGACATTCAATTACCTTAGCAGCAAAGCTTTCACGGTTGTCATAGCCCACCCAAGCATCTCCTTGAACTGCATAGGGCACCTTCTGCTCCTCAATCCATCCCAATGTGGCACTTGATTCCATGGGGCAGATCTGTGGATCACAAAACATTCCATAATCTTTGTGTTGTTCTGACACATCTTGCAAAGTCAAACTTCAAAATGCATTGGACCTAGATTTGGTGAACTGATACACTTAATGTGAAATGAATAAAGTGGTTCTCGGCTGGTGGGTCATGTTTTGAATAGGTCACAGATAGCAGGGAAAAACAATGCTAAATGCTCATTTTAAAATGCAATTTACCACATAACTGTGCATAGTTTGGACAGCGAAATAAATAGGTTTACAAGGTAGAGAGAACTTTTGTTGTTGACATCATAGACTGAGCATCAAACCAAACTTTTTATTGTATTTTGTTGCAAATGTATTTGTCACTGGTAATATGGCTAATACTAATATAATATTTGGCATAGTGTTTGCTCCATGTGCTACGCAGCTTTCACATAGAGATGGAGGCAGAGGTGCATATTAATCACTGAAAATCTGTATTCAGAAAAAGAAATAAGTCCTGGCAATTGCTTTAAAACAGTACATTTGTTGTAAAAAGTAATGAGGAATCGTGTACGTAAAGGTATTGGGATGTTCTTGCTGATTTTACTGTATTTTTGCAAACAATAGGTTAACATTTACGTATAAAGTAAATTATGAAACATTATTTTCAAGAACTGTGACAGTTTTTGTTTCTTTGTAATTTAAAAGACAACATTAGTGAGGTAAAAACCTGTGATATTAAAAAGACTGACTTTTCATATATGCAAATTGTCTGGTAATCATTGGCAGACGCCTCGAAATGTCATTGGCAACTTAAACAGAACGTTCTCCTATGGTTATTTTTAGGTTTAATTTGTATAACCATAAACTATCCATCCTAGAACATTGCAGAGATGCTTCAATCCTGATCAGTGTTGGGTAAATTACTCAAAAAAAGCAATCCATCAGGTTACTTTTCTGATTACTTAATGTAAAAAGTAATTGCATTACTAATTATTACTTTCTAAATCACTTTTCCTAGAAATGTTTTTGGTTTTCCCCTCAAATTCAAAATGTCTGAATTTCCTCATTGATTGTCGCACACACTTCAGCTGTCACAGACAAACTATTGAGCAGACATACATATGAATTAATATTTTAAATGTGTTATACATATTACTTTAGCACAATTCATGTACTTAAAAGTAATTACTTTAATTGAAAATCAGTAACTGTAATCTGATTACTAGAATTTAAATTGTAATGCATTACATTTCTTTTTCTTGAATAAAAAGTAATTACATTACATTAACTAATTACTTAGTAATCGTATACATCCAACAGTGTATTTGGCAGTGTTGATGCGAGTCATATGGAAGCTGATGTCATGTTAATAATTATGCATATGTATTTTGTTAATTCTGGTGCAGTTCTGGGTCGACACTTGTTGTCTTTGTTGTTGGTCCAAACAAGTTGAGAACCACTGATCATATATTTTCAGATACTTTTGGGACTAACTAAATAAGTGTGATTTAACATGTTAAAACCTCATAATAGGACCAGTATCCTGCATCACGTGTGTAGGGTCCAGCACCAGCAGGGCCATTGGCTGGGGCACCGAGACCTGTTTCTGCAGTTTTGAGCGTGAATGTCCGTCCGTATGTGGGGAAGCCAACGAGCACTCTATCAGCTGGAGCGCCACCGTTCAGCCAGTATTTCACAGAGGCGTCCTAATGAAGAAAGTAGAAGATTTTACATGGGACACTATTTTAGATTTTGAATGTGAATTTATGGATGTCACACTTACAATGTTCATGTCAACATCACTGTCAAAGGAGCTCCGGTAGAGGGGGCTGTTGTGTCCTGTCACTGGATCCCAATGGCCGTGGTATTCATGGGTCATGATGCTCAAGAAGTCCAGCAGACTATAATGACGGGAAGATTGAGGAAGTTTTATATGTGCTTTCACCTTATTTTCGCTTTATGGAACT
Source organism: Xyrauchen texanus (assembly GCF_025860055.1). Lineage (NCBI taxonomy): Eukaryota > Metazoa > Chordata > Actinopteri > Cypriniformes > Catostomidae > Xyrauchen > Xyrauchen texanus. Next base: position 8,807,788 of record NC_068307.1, read on the forward strand.
TGATGGACCTCAGTTGTAGCAAACTTACCCTGAAACTGCAGCGACCTCATAAGCTTTTTCAATAGTGGACGTAAAGGCGGCAACTCTGCATGACAGCACAAATGGTGTTTTCTTCACGTCTCCGGCCTCCTGCTCAATTGCTAGCCTCAATTCCTGTGGATTTTCACACAGAAGAGACAAAGTCAGTCCCAAAGTCATAGAAAGTAAACACAAACAGTCAAATTGCAGAGACAGAATGAGACAGTTCACCCAAAAAGAGGAAACTTCTGTCATAATTTACTCAACCTCATGTTGTTCCAAACCAGTATGACAGAATGTTAGCCTCGGTCTCCATTCACTTACATTGTATGAGAAAAAGATCCATTATTCTGCTTAGTCTCACATCTTTTGTGTTTCATGGAAGAAATTAAGTCATACGGTTTGGAACAACATAAGGGTGAGTAAATGATGACAATTATTTGGGGTGAAATATATCTTTAATGAGAGCGAACAAAATAATTAACATTTATTAACATTTATAGCCAACTCACCTTGATGAATGTAGTAAACCTCTCCTTGTCCTCAGGTGGGCTGCCGTTGTGGGCAGGGTATTCCCAGTCAATGTCCAAACCATCAAAGTTGTGGGCACGCAGAAATAACATTGCAGAACGGATAAAAGTCTTGCGGGTTTCTGGAGTCGACACCATTTGAATAAATCTGGAGTGCAAAGAGTGGCAGAGTAACTCATGTTAAATGTGTTGGCAGAGGAAGCCTGGATTACGATATAAACCAAAATATGAAGCAGTTTTGTAATTATCAGTATATCCATTTATTTTATTGACATACAAAGCCAACATACTGTTATTGTACAAATTTGGATTAGAGTGTTTTCGAAATCCCTAACCTGGCCAAGACCAAATTGTAAGAGACTCTAACCCCTCCTAGAGCTTTCAAGCAACAGCACATACACCTCATAATTATTCAGCATTCAGCCTATTCTAATTCGGGTTGTTTCAGTGTATGTTTTCTAGCTGATCGGATTACCCAAAAATCCAAAATTCCCATAAACTTTCATTGAACAATTCTGACTATAACTGCTCCTAGGACTTTCAAGCTATTTTCTTTCAGCCCAGTCTGATTTAGCACACTTTTTCCCCCTGAACTAATCATGTTCCATTTTTGTCAATAGAGAACAATCAAAAGTGCACAATATTACAGTTATTATTATAGTGAGAATGTGGATATGTATACACTGTATGTCATATGTTTCAAGTTTTAGGACATGCACATGATGTAAACTGTGTATCACTTACGGGCTAATGCCGTCGACTGTACCTCCAACAGACAGCATCGTCTTCAATTGAGGATTTCTAGAAATTAGATTCAAATATAAATGCTCAAAGACTTGAACTTGATTCATGGACCACCAAAAGCTTTAAAACCTTGATTCATGTTAGTTAAATCATGTTCATAATTACAATGCACTGTAAAGCTTGTTTATTTACTAAAGAATCAGCCTTTACTTACACATTTTTCAAGTCGTTTAGTGACTTGTACATGATTTCATCATTATATTCTATGGTCGTGATCTCATTTTTGGGGCTGATGGTGGCCAGAGAATAGATGACATGAGTGCAGAGGAAGGGATCAACATTCTCCGGGGTGAACTTTCCATTGCCAGGTCTGTATTGGGCCCAGTTGGTCATGTAGCACACCAGCTTTGTAGAGGCCACTATAAGAAATTCTGATATTAGCAATAGTTCATAACCCATAAACATTTTATTTTTTTTATTTTCGACAAAGCATCAGTGAAAGAGTTTTAGTGTAATGAAAAATGTATTCATAAGTGATTCTCACCAATCTGAAGTGTTAGCAAGAGTCCAAGCCCTACACAAAAGACAACATAGTTAAGTATAAAGTAAACTGTTCATAGTAAAATACAACATAATTTAATATAAGTATGGAATGTACCTGCTAAAAGGGTTAATTTAGTCATTTTGATGTTGATGCCAAACAAGTATTCTTCAGAATTTGAGCTGGAAAAAAATGAAATAAACTATACATCAAATTAAAAAAGAATTTACTAGCCTGCAATAGCACATTTTGCACAGTGGAACTGTCATAGTTGATAAAAGCTAAAATGATTTGTGTGCAAAACCATATGAACATAATTTACTATTACAAACTATTACAATGATTAAAGTAACAATTAAACATTGAAAAAGTGAAAAGCTTTTCTCTTTACCTGTGTCAGCTGCACTGAGAAGGAGCTGTTTGGTGAAAGCTGTTAATGCTCATGCATATTTATACATTATTAATAGTTCCAAAGTACAAGCGATAAGTGCTGGCTTCATCATATTTGGGCAATAAATTAATAACTAGTCATATAACTGGCACATTACTGTATGGCGTGATTACCTTTGAAGTTATTACATATTTTTATCACCACAAAATTGAATATCCACAATTAAAGAAGATTAAAATATGCAATCAACGTGCTCAGCGATCAAAAATCAATAAATCGGGGCAAAAGTTCATCAGATTTAGTTTTATATTAATTGTATTAGGGATAACATGTCATTAAAAGTAAAACTGCCTAAAACATTGGGGCAACAATATAAAAATGCTTTTACCTGAAGAGTCGCACAGAAACAAAATGAAAAAACAGCACAAAAACAAGTGCATACATATTGTATAATTTAAAGTAAGAATGTGTGTATACAGTATTACAGGCATCTAAGAATCTTTGCTTGTCAATATAGACCTAAAAATACATGTGGAGGTATTTGTATTTGTGCATTATGAATGATTACACCTACAGACGTGGCCAAAATTTATTGGCAGTGATATAAATTTTGTGTTTTGCAAAGTTTGCTGCTTCAGTATATGTAGATACTTTTTTCACATGTTTCTATGGTATACTGGAAAACAACGATAAGTGTTTCATACAAATTTTATGCAAAGAGTCAATATTTACAGTGTTGACCCTTGTTCTTCATAACCTCTGCAATTCGCTCTGGCATGCTGGATATCAGCTTCTGGGCCAAACCCTGACTGATTGAGATCCATTCTTGCCTTATTAGTGCTCGGAGTTGATCACAATATGCGGCGTTCTGCTTGTCCACTCGCCTTTTGAGGATTGACCACAAGTTCTCTATGGGATTAAGATCCGGGGAGTTGCCTGGCCACGGATTCAAAATTTCAATGTAATGAAAACATTGGACGTGCACCGTTGGTGACAAGCAGACTAGAGCTGTTGAAGAGGCTCCGTTTGCTTCCTCACCGTCAAAAACTGCCATGCGAAGTCTCCAACGGTGTTTCCGTACAGGCCAACCTGGGAAGATGGGGGGCATCAAGGAATCGAACCTTGTCAGCCTCTCTCGACTCAACTAGATTGAGCCAAAGGTGGTATTCCTGGACCACCAGGGTGGACATCGCCTGCCTGAGAGACCACCGTCATTTCCAAGAGGGCAAGATCGGTCGCTGAGTGCAGATCCTGCATCAATCCAGGGTCAGGATTACCCTCGTGCAGCTCTTTAAATGCCTTGGCTTGGTGCACCTGCAGGAGAGCCATGGCATGCAGAGAGGAGGTGGCATATCCAGCCGTAGGCCTTAGCCCTGGACGGGAGCCTCGGACGACTCCGCCAGGTGGCGGCGCTCAGCGGGCACAAGTGCACTGCGACCGCCAGATCCACCTGAGGAATCACCGAGTACCCCCTTGCCGCCCCAACGTCGAGGGTAGTGATTGCGTTGGAGTTCGCAAATCAGGAGCGGGCTGTAATCAGAATCAGAATCAGAAAAAGCATTATTGCCAAGTATGTTTTTTACGCATACAAGGAATTTGTTTTGGTGTTGTAGCGCATCACACATTCTCTAAATATAATAAACAAATATTAAAATATCCATCCATCCATCCATCCATCTTCAACCGCTTATCCGAAGTCGGGTCGCGGGGGCAGCTGCTCCAGCAGGGGGCCCCAAACTTCCCTATCCCGAGCCACATTAACCAACTCTGACTGGGGGACCCCGAGGCGTTCCCAGACCAGTGTGGAGATGTAATCTCTCCACCTAGTCCTGGGTCTTCCCCGAGGCCTCCTCCCAGCTGTTATATTAAAATATAAGCAATATAAATATAAATGTCCACACAGTATATATTAAAAGTAAGAATAAATAAAAAAGAGCAGCAGAGTAAGTACAGTGGCATGTAGAGCCAGAGGTGGAGTGTGGAGAGTGTCAGGGTGGGTACCGGGCCTTGTTGAAAAAGGCAAGTGGCGGATGGGAAGAAACTGTTCTTGTGGCATGAGGTTTTTGTCCTGATGGACCTCAGCCTTATGCCAGAGGGGAGTGACTCAAAGAGATTGTGGCTGGGGTGGGAGAGATCAGCCACAATCTTTCCAGCACGCTTCAGGGTCCTGGAGGCGTACAGGTCCCGGAGCGGCGGCAGATTGCAGCCAATCACCTTCTCTGCAGACCGTATGACACACTGCAGTCTGCCCTTGTCCTTCGCAGTAGTAGCAGCATACCAGATAGTGATGGAGGATGTGAGGATGGACTCGATTATGGCTGTGTAGAAGTGCAGCCACCACGGTAAGAAAGGAACAGGGGGTGGAGTTTGGCCGTGATTGGCACTCTTGGCCATGGAATCAATAGTCGTGCAGCAAGGGTTTGGGGGGGAGCAGAGGGTTCCACTCCAGCCCAACACTAGCGGCTGCCCAGGCAAGCATGACCGCCAGTTCCACGTCAGCCTGCGACTGGGATACCGCACCCGAGGGTGGGACTCCAGCCGAGTCTTTCACATCAGACATGACTCGCCCTGAGACGGGCCCGCGGTCACTTCCCAGCATGCAACCGGGGCATACGAGCGTGCTGGAGAATGGGAGGTTCGTGGAGGGTTTCCCAGCAGAGAAGCTCACATTAAAGTCCCCAAATCGCCCCCAGTGCTCACCGACTCAGCCTCATACCAGTAGGTAGAAGGACCGAGCCAGGGTGCCGTTGGGGTGACTTTCCCTCTGATGAAGTAAAGCCACGACCGCAACGTAGCCATGGTCATGCTCTCACAATGAGGGCATGAATCATCCAAACAGTGACCGCAACCAGGAATAACACACATACGAAAAGGCATCTTGAAAAAGATGCTTTCATAAATGCCACTCATTTAGTACGAAATATATTCGCTGTTAGAGAAAATATGCTCTTAATTTTCTCTGCTGTTGAAGCGCCCAGGGGTGCTTCCCTGAACAACACCGGTGCAAGAGGGGGAGAACTGCTGTAATGCGCCATAGAGACTAACAGCTCGTGAGAATAAGATATGAATGGACGGCAGAGTAATTCAGCTCAGTGAATACAACCACTCGGCTCCGAAGAAGAAGTCTGAATGAGCGTATGCATTCCAGCTCCTTATATACCAGTATATATATATATATATATATATATACTTATATATATATGTCCGAGGGAGTGGCATGCAAATTCCACTCACCAACTTTCAATTGGTTAATAATATTATTATATACTAAGATGCTCCTAATATTACCTTGTATGTGGAGGCAAATAAGAAAGCCTGGGTGAGGCGCAAGCTGTAGAAATAGCCCAAAATTGTACATGACATATTTATTTATTTAAAGCTAATTTATTTTCCACATAACACTATAATACATTCCAAATCTTGGTCTGCTTAGTTGGCTGTGGCACCAGCCATACAGGCCGACTGTCATGTTCATTGTTGTCTTTTGTTCTTTTTTGTGCTTTTATGTTGAAGTTTAGTTTAGTTCCTGTTTCCTGTTTGGTTTTTTGTAGTCCTTTGTAGTTGTCATGTTCACTGTTGTCTTTTGTTTAATGCTTTTATGTTGAAGTTTAGTTTAGTTCCTGTTTCCTGTTTGGTTTTCTGTAGTCCTTTGTAGTTCATTTTTATGATTGGTGTTCCCTTGATTGTTTCCTCCAGGTGTCCCTCATTCCCTTGTTTGTTCCTTTGTGTATTTAAACCCTGCCTTTCCGCTGTTTGTTTGTCGATCGTTGTATGTTATGTTCCAGTGTTAGTGTTCTTTTCACCCATGTGTTAGTTTGTGTTTGTGTTTGTGTTTGTGTTTGTGTTTGTGTTTGTGTTTGTGTTTGTGTTTGTGTTTGTGTTTGTGTTTGTGTTACTTTTCCAATCGTGGACCGTTTATTTTGTTCCAGTGTTTTGTGTTCCTCTTATTATTTAATAAAACCGAGTTTGGATCCGCACCTATTGTCTGTCTTGTCCTGCTTCCTCACCATTCGTAACAGAACCATCGACCACACTATGGATCCAGCGGTTCAACGGGCTAACTTTCTCCTACTCAGCCTAAGACAAGAAGACCGTCTGATTGAAGACCACATTAGCGTTTTCCTCGAGCTGGCGAGCGTCTAGGACTTCCGGGCTCAACCCTGGTGGCCTTCTTCAGGGGTAATTTGAACGCTTCCTTGAAGGAGCGGTTGCCACAGGACACGTCGCGGCTGGACTCTCTGCGACTTCCTTGAGGAGACCTTACTGGTGTGCGGCTCACCACTCACTGTGGGCGTTGCTGAGGAGGACCCTACCTCACCACCCACAGTGGAGACCCTTCAGCCATCCCTGGCGCTCCCTGTCACACCAGCTCCACCTGTCAGCTGAGTCAATCACTTCCCCAGAACCCACATGGTCAACCTCGTCTGCCCGGAGGAGGAAGAGAAGACAGGCTTCTGCCTCCAAGCCCACGCCTGCCCCGGTCTGCGAGCCTGAGCCCACGCCTGAGCCCACGCCTGCCCCGGTCTGCGAGCCTGAGCCCACGCCTGCCCCGGTCTGCGAGCCCACACCTGCCCCGGTCTGCGAGCCTGAGCCCAAGCTCAGCGCATACCACGGTCAACCAGCCAGCGCCTGTAGCCTCCGACCGTCCCTGAGCCAGCGCCTGTAGCCTCCGACCGTCCCTGAGCCAGCGCCAGTGGTCGTGCCCGATCCAAGAGCCAGTGCCCCCGAGTCCTCCAGGGCTCCTCCTCTCGAGCCTCCCAGTGCTCCGCCCCTGGAGCCTCTCGAGCCTCCCAGGGCTCCGCCTCGAGCCTTCCAGGGCTCCGCCCTCAAGCCTCTCGAGCCTTCCAGGGCTCGGCCTCTCGAGCCTCCTGAGCCTCCCTCGGCTCCGCCTCCTGAGCCCCTTCCGACTCCGCCTCCAGTGGCTCACTCCGCTCCGCCAACGAAGCCTCCCTCAGCCCCGCCTTCTGAGCCTCCTTCGCCATAGCCCTCTTCGGCTCCGCCTCCTGAGCCTTTCCCGACTCCGCCTCCAGTAGCTCCCTCCGCTCCGCCTCTGAAGCCTCCCTCAGCTCCGCTTTCTGAGCCTTCTATGCCCTCGCCTCCCTCGGCTCCGCCTCCTGAGTCTTCCTCGGCTCCCCCAGGGTCTCCTGCGGCCCTGCCTCACGCCTCCTTCGGCACCGCCACCCAAGTCTTCGATTGCTCCGCCTCAGAAGCCCTCCTTGGCCCCGCATCACACGGCTCCACCCGCTTCCCCAGTGGCCACTCCCAGGCCACCCAGATCGGTCCTTGCCCTGTGGCCACCTTCCTGGCCTCCTAAACCTGTCCCTGCCCCTTGGACTTCCTGCCTGCCCTCTGTGCCCTCCTGGACTACCCCCTGCCCCTTGTGCCCCATTGGACTGCCCTTGTGCCCCCCTGGTCTGTCTGTCTGCCCCTTGTGCCCTCTTGGACTGTCTGTTTGCCCCTGGTGTCCTCATGTTGTTTTTGTGGGTTTTTGTCTTTTGGTTTTTGCTTTAGGATCGTCTGGAATCCGATCCTTTGAGGGGGGATTCTGTCATGTTCACTGTTGTCTTTTGTTTTATGCTTTTATGTTGAAGTTTAGTTTAGTTCCTGTTTCCTGTTTGGTTTTCTGTAGTCCTTTGTAGTTCATTTTTATGATTGGTGTTCCCTTGATTGTTTCCTCCAGGTGTCCCTCATTCCCTTGTTTGTTCCTTTGTGTATTTAAACCCTGCCTTTCCGCTGTTTGTTTGTCGATCGTTGTATGTTATGTTCCAGTGTTAGTGTTCTTTTCACCCATGTGTTAGTTTGTGTTTGTGTTTGTGTTTGTGTTTGTGTTTGTGTTTGTGTTTGTGTTACTTTTCCAATCGTGGACCGTTTATTTTGTTCCAGTGTTTTGTGTTCCTCTTATTATTTAATAAAACCGAGTTTGGATCCGCACCTATTGTCTGTCTTGTCCTGCTTCCTCACCATTCGTAACAGAACCATCGACCACACTATGGATCCAGCGGTTCAACGGGCTAACTTTCTCCTACTCAGCCTAAGACAAGAAGACCGTCTGATTGAAGACCACATTAGCGTTTTCCTCGAGCTGGCGAGCGTCTAGGACTTCCCGGGCTCAACCCTGGTGGCCTTCTTCAGGGGTAATTTGAACGCTTCCTTGAAGGAGCGGTTGCCACAGGACACGTGCGGCTGGACTCTCTGCGACTTCCTTGAGGAGACCTTACTGGTGTGCGGCTCACCACTCACTGTGGGCGTTGCTGAGGAGGACCCTACCTCACCACCCACAGTGGAGACCCTTCAGCCATCCCTGGCGCTCCCTGTCACACCAGCTCCACCTGTCAGCGAGTCAATCACTTCCCCAGAACCCACATGGTCAACCTCGTCTGCCCGGAGGAGGAAGAGAAGACAGGCTTCTGCCTCCAAGCCCACGCCTGCCCCGGTCTGCGAGCCTGAGCCCACGCCTGAGCCCACGCCTGCCCCGGTCTGCGAGCCTGAGCCCACGCCTGCCCCGGTCTGCGAGCCCACACCTGCCCCGGTCTGCGAGCCTGAGCCCAAGCTCGCGCATACCACGGTCAACCAGCCAGCGCCTGTAGCCTCCGACCGTCCCTGAGCCAGCGCCTGTAGCCTCCGACCGTCCCTGAGCCAGCGCCAGTGGTCGTGCCCGTCCAAGAGCCAGTGCCCCCCCGAGTCCTCCAGGGCTCCTCCTCTCGAGCCTCCCAGTGCTCCGCCCCTGGAGCCTCTCGAGCCTCCCAGGGCTCCGCCTCGAGCCTTCCAGGGCTCCGCCCCTCAAGCCTCTCGAGCCTTCCAGGGCTCGGCCTCTCGAGCCTCCTGAGCCTCCCTCGGCTCCGCCTCCTGAGCCCCTTCCGACTCCGCCTCCAGTGGCTCACTCCGCTCCGCCAACGAAGCCTCCCTCAGCCCCGCCTTCTGAGCCTCCTTCGCCATAGCCCTCTTCGGCTCCGCCTCCTGAGCCTTTCCCGACTCCGCCTCCAGTAGCTCCCTCCGCTCCGCCTCTGAAGCCTCCCTCAGCTCCGCTTTCTGAGCCTTCTATGCCCTCGCCTCCCTCGGCTCCGCCTCCTGAGTCTTCCTCGGCTCCCCCAGGGTCTCCTGCGGCCCTGCCTCACGCCTCCTTCGGCACCGCCACCCAAGTCTTCGATTGCTCCGCCTCAGAAGCCCTCCTTGGCCCCGCATCACACGGCTCCACCCGCTTCCCCAGTGGCCACTCCCAGGCCACCCAGATCGGTCCTTGCCCTGTGGCCACCTTCCTGGCCTCCTAAACCTGTCCCTGCCCCTTGGACTTCCTGCCTGCCCTCTGTGCCCTCCTGGACTACCCCCTGCCCCTTGTGCCCCATTGGACTGCCCTTGTGCCCCCCTGGTCTGTCTGTCTGCCCCTTGTGCCCTCTTGGACTGTCTGTTTGCCCCTGGTGTCCTCATGTTGTTTTTGTGGGTTTTTGTCTTTTGGTTTTTGCTTTAGGATCGTCTGGAATCCGATCCTTTGAGGGGGGATTCTGTCATGTTCACTGTTGTCTTTTGTTTTATGCTTTTATGTTGAAGTTTAGTTTAGTTCCTGTTTCCTGTTTGGTTTTCTGTAGTCCTTTGTAGTTCATTTTTATGATTGGTGTTCCCTTGATTGTTTCCTCCAGGTGTCCCTCATTCCCTTGTTTGTTCCTTTTTGTGTATTTAAACCCTGCCTTTCCTCTGTTTGTTTGTCGATCGTTGTATGTTATGTACCAGTGTTAGTGTTCTTTTCACCCGTGTGTTAGTTTGTGTTTGAGTTACTTTTCCCGTTGTGTACCGTTTATTTTGTTCCAGTGTTTTGCGTTCCTCTTATTTAATAAAACCGCGTTTGGATCCACACCTCTCGTCTGTCTTGTCCTGCTTCCACACCATTTGTAACACCGACATGTAAGCAGTTTGAATTGACACTTTCAATGCCTAAAGTCTAGCACTTTTATTACACATTTTAAACACACCTTCACACAACCTTTAAATGCAGCATTTTTTTTTTGTTTCTTTCATGCATGGTGTCAAAAGTTCTACTAATTGCTACCTGTACAGTAGGTTATCATTGCTGATGGTTGCCAGATTGTTAGTAAAATGAGAGCAGAGTCGACAGTCATGAGTCAATGTGTTGAAAGCAGTGTTAAGAACCATTAAGAATTCAAACAAAAATGGCAAAGTTTTCATGGTAAGAATGTTTATTATCTTAATATGAATAACAGGAGCAAAATTGCACAGTTTCATGAGATTATTCATAAAAAAGGTCTGTCTTTAGCGTTGTTTTATTCTTTAGAAGAGCAGCTTTGTGTAGAAGAAGACGTAAATATTTCTATTGAAAATGAAAGGAATAAGAGGACATCATTTTACAACAAGGGAATTCTTGACCGCTTAAGGCCAGTCACAACATTTACAAGAATCAACAAAGACCAGACCAGGCTGGCATTTCTGCAGGTACGTGTTTCCACGGAAGCAATGGAAGTAAGTGGTCTCATCAGCAGGGTTGGGGTACAAACCATCTGGTTTAGCAGCACAAAAGGAGCTGAGGGGGTCGGCGGTTGTGGTAGGTCCTGGTGTAGTGGTGGGTTTGGGAGGAAAACCTGTGAAAATAGAAAGGACAAAATTAATTTAAGACTGCATTATTTACACAAGCATGGCTTGTATGAAATTTTCTGCATCATAACATGATAATCCTTTCAAAGTGTTTATTAACCTAATGAGTTGCGCAGATGGTTGACAAGAGGGTAAGCTCCTTGATCACAGAAACGGCCAGCAAAATCATCCAAATCTAAGGTGTACACCGAGGCTCCACCCAAGTTCATGGAGTTAAGCCACTGCACCTGTTTAAGTAAATGTCACAGAAGAGTAGTCAGAATAAGGGGACGGAGGTCAAACCTTGCATTGTCTTACATTTTTCTGCATATTTGACAGACAGACATTCAATTACCTTAGCAGCAAAGCTTTCACGGTTGTCATAGCCCACCCAAGCATCTCCTTGAACTGCATAGGGCACCTTCTGCTCCTCAATCCATCCCAATGTGGCACTTGATTCCATGGGGCAGATCTGTGGACCACAAAACATTCCATAATCTTTGTGTTGTTCCGACACATCTTGCAAAGTCAAACTTCAAAATGCATTGGACCTAGATTTGGTGAACTGATACACTTAATGTGATATGAATAAAGTGGTTCTCGGCTGGTGGGTCATGTTTTGAATAGGTCACAGATAGCAGGGAAAAACAATGCTAAATGTTAATTTTTAAATGCAATTTACCACATAACTGTGCATAGTTTGGACAGCGAAATAAATAGGTTTACAAGGTAGAGAGAACTTTTGTTGTTGACATCATAGACTGAGCATCAAACCAAACTTTTTATTGTATTTTGTTGCAAATGTATTTGTCAATGGTAATATGGCTAATACTAATATAATATTTGGCATAGTGTTTGCTCCATGTGCTAAGCGGCTTTCACATAGAGATGGAGGCAGAGGTGCATATTAATCACTGAAAATCTGTATTCAGAAAAAGAAATAAGTCCTGGCAATTGCTTTAAAACAGTACATTTGTTGTAAAAAGTAATAAGAGGAATCGTGTACGTAAAGGTATTAGGATGTTCTTGCTGATTTTACTTTAGTTATAACAACTGCGGTCTCTGGATTTTTGCAAACAATAGGTTAACATTTACGTATAAAGTAAATTATGAAACATTATTTTCAAGAACTGTGACAGTTTTTGTTTCTTTGTAATTTAAAAGACAACATTAGTGAGGTAAAAACCTGTGACATTAAAAAGACTGACTTTTCATATATGCAAATTGTCTGGAAATCATTGGCAGACGCCTCGAAATGTCATTGGCAACTTAAACAGAACGTTCTCCTATGGTTATTTTTAGGTTTAATTTGTATAACCATAAACTATCCATCCTAGAACATTGCAGAGATGCTTCAATCCTGATCAGTGTTGGGTAAATTACTCAAAAAAAAGCAATCCATCAGGTTACTTTTCTGATTACTTAATGTAAAAAGTAATTGCATTACTAATTATTACTTTCTAAATCACTTTTCCTAGAAATGTTTTTGGTTTTCCCCTCAAATTCAAAATGTCTGAATTTCCTCATTGATTGTCGCACACCCTTCAGCTGTCACAGACACACTATCGAGCAGACATAAATATGAATTAATATTTTAAATGTGTTATACATGTTACTTTAGCACAATTCATGTACTTAAAAGTAATTACTTTAATTGAAAATCAGTAACTGTAATCTGATTAATAGAATTTCAATTGTAATGCATTACATTTCTTTTTCTTGAATAAAAAGTAATTAGATTACATTAACTAATTACTTAGTAATCGTATACATCCAACAGTGTATTTGGCAGTGTTGATGCGAGTCATATGGAAGACGATGTCATGTTAATAATTATGCATATGTATTTTGTTAATTCTGGTGCAGTTCTGGGTCGACACTTGTTGTCTTTGTTGTTGGTCCAAACAAGTTGAGAACCACTGATCATATATTTTCAGATACTTTTGGGACTAACTAAATAAGTGTGATTTAACATGTTAAAACCTCATAATAGGACCAGTATCCTGCATCACGTGTGTAGGGTCCAGCACCAGCAGGGCCATTGGCTGGGGCACCGAGACCTGTTTCTGCAGTTTTGAGCGTGAATGTCCGGTCCGTATGTGGGGAAGCCAACGAGCACTCTATCAGCCGGAGCGCCACCGTTCAGCCAGTATTTCACAGAGGCGTCCTAATGAAGAGAGTAGAAGATTTTACATGGGACACTATTTTAGATTTTGAATGTGAATTTATGGATGTCACACTTACAATGTTCATGTCAACATCACTGTCAAAGGAGCTCCGGTAGAGGGGGCTGTTGTGTCCTGTCACTGGATCCCAATGGCCGTGGTATTCATGGGTCATGATGCTCAAGAAGTCCAGCAGACTATAATGACGGGAAGATTGAGGAAGTTTTATATGTGCTTTCACCTTATTTTAGCTTGATAGAACTTGATGGACCTCAGTTGTAGCAAACTTACCCTGAAACTGCAGCGACCTCATAAGCTTTTTCAATAGTGGACGTAAAGGCGGCAACTCTGCATGACAGCACAAATGGTGTTTTCTTCACGTCTCCGGCCTCCTGCTCAATTGCTAGCCTCAATTCCTGTGGATTTTCACACAGAAGAGACAAAGTCAGTCCCAAAGTCATAGAAAGTAAACACAAACAGTCAAATTGCAGAGACAGAATGAGACAGTTCACCCAAAAACAGGAAACTTCTGTCATCATTTACTCAACCTCATGTTGTTCCAAACCAGTATGACAGAATTTTAGCCTCGGTCTCCATTCACTTACATTGTATGAGAAAAAAATCCATTATTCTGCTTAGTCTCACATCTTTTGTGTTCCATGGAAGAAAGTAAGTCATACGGTTTGGAACAACACAAGGTTGAGTAAATGATGACAGAATTATTTGGGGTGAAATATATCTTTAATGCAAGCGAACAAAATAATTAACATTTATTAACATTTATAGCCAACTCACCTTGATGAATGTAGTAAACCTCTCCTTGTCCTCAGGTGGGCTGCCGTTGTGGGCAGGGTATTCCCAGTCAATGTCCAAACCATCAAAGTTGTGGGCACGCAGGAATAACATTGCAGAACGGATAAAAGTCTTACGGGTTTCTGGAGTCGACACCATTTGAATAAATCTGGAGTGCAAAGAGTGGCAGAGTAACTCATGTTAAATGTGTTGGCAGAGGAAGCCTGGATTACGTATATAAACCAAAATATGAAGCAGTTTTGTAATTATCAGTATATCCATTTATTTTATTGACATACAAAGCCAACATACTGTTATTGTACAAATTTGGATTAGAGTGTTTTCGAAATCCCTAACCTGGCCAAGACCAAATTGTAAGAGACTCTAACCCCTCCTAGAGCTTTCAAGCAACAGCACATACACCTCATAATTATTCAGCATTCAGCCTATTCTAATTCGGGTTGTTTCAGTGTATCTTTTCTAGCTGATCGGATTACCCAAAAATCCAAAATTCCCATAAACTTTCATTGAACAATTCTGACTATAACTGCTCCTAGGACTTTCAAGCTATTTTCTTTCAGCCCAGTCTGACATAGCACACTTTTTCCCCCTGAACTAATCATGTTCCATTTTTGTCAATAGAGAACAATCAAAAGTGCACAATATTACAGTTATTATTATAGTGAGAATGTGGATATGTATACACTGTATGTCATATGTTTCACGTTTTAGGACATGCACATGATGTAAACTGTGTATCACTTACGGGCTAATGCCGTCGACTGTACCTCCAACAGACAGCATCGTCTTCAATTGAGGATTTCTAGAAATTAGATTCAAATATAAATGCTCAAAGACTTGAACTTGATTCATGGACCACCAAAAGCTTTAAAACCTTGATTCATGTTAGTTAAATCATGTTCATAATTACAATGCACTGTAAAGCTTGTTTATTTACTAAAGAAACAGCCTTTACGTACACATTTTTCAAGTCGTTTAGTGACTTGTACATGATTTCATCATCATATTCTACGGTCGTGATCTCATTTTTGGGGCTGATGGTGGCCAGAGAATAGATGACATGAGTGCAGAGGAAGGGATCAACATTCTCCGGGGTGAACTTTCCATTGCCAGGTCTGTATTGGGCCCAGTTGGTCATGTAGCACACCAGCTTTGTAGAGGCCACTATAAGAAATTCTGATATTAGCAATAGTTCATAACCCATAAACATTTTATTTTTTTTATTTTCGACAAAGCATCAGTGAAAGAGTTTTAGTGTAATGAAAAATGTATTCATAAGTGATTCTCACCAATCTGAAGTGTTAGCAAGAGTCCAAGCCCTACACAAAAGACAACATAGTTAAGTATAAAGTAAACTGTTCATAGTAAAATACAACGTAATTTAATATAAGTATGGAATGTACCTGCTAAAAGGGTTAATTTAGTCATTTTGATGTTGATGCCAAACAAGTATTCTTCAGAATTCGAGCTGGAAAAAAATGAAATAAACTATACATCAAATTAAAAAAGAATTTACTAGCCTGCAATAGCACATTTTGCACAGTGGAACTGTCATAGTTGATAAAAGCTAAAATGATTTGTGTGCAAAACCATATGAACATAATTTACTATTACAAACTATTACAATGATTAAAGTAACAATTAAACATTGAAAAAGTGAAAAGCTTTTCTCTTTACCTGTGTCAGCTGCACTGAGAAGGAGCTGTTTGGTGAAAGCTGTTAATGCTCATGCATATTTATACATTATTAATAGTTCCAAAGTACAAGCGATAAGTGCTGGCTTCATCATATTTGGGCAATAATTTAATAACTAGTCATATAACTGGCACATTACTGTATGGCGTGATTACCTTTGAAGTTATTAATTATTATTTTTTTTTTTTTATCACCACAAAATGTAATATCCACAATTTTATAGAAGATTAAAATATGCAATCAACGTGCTCAGCAATCAAAAATCAATAAATCGGGGGAAAAGTTCATCAGATTTAGTTTTATATTAATTGTATTAGGGATAACATGTCATTAAAAGTAAAACTGCCTAAAACATTGGGGCAAAAAAATAAAAATGCTTTTACCTGAAGAGTCGCACAGAAACAAAATTAAAATACAGCACAAAAACAAGTGCATACATATTGTATAATTTTAAGTAAGAATGTGTGTATACAGTATGACTCTAGAATCTTTGCTTGTGTAATGACTTGAGGAAGCAGACAAGGGGTTGAATCCAAGCGCGGTTTATTTGTAAACAATAATCAGGAAAACACAGGAACAAAGGAAGAGACCACGATGGGCAAACTAAACTCAAACACAAAATGAAACACAGGAGCAAAGAAAAGTCCACAATGGGAAAATCAAACTAAACACGAAATGACACACGGCTGGGAGAACAAACACGAAGGGCAGGTAACAAGGGCTAAGGCACGACAAGAAACCATTCATGACATACAACCATACAACAAACGACAAGGGAAAAGGAAAACAACAGGGTTTAAATACACAAAGACACAATAAAGACTAAACGAGACACAGGTGAGAACAATGATGAGTGCTGGCAGAGATGAGTGCCGGGGATAGTGGGAAATGTAGTTTTTTTACACAGACAGTGAGACTCAGGGTGGACAACAGGGAAAACGTGACATGGAACGGATCGGTGACGGGTGAAACGGAAAACACGGAGCAGACCACACGGAAACATGACATAAACGTGATGGGTGAAACAGAGAACCTAGGGTAGACAACACAGGAACGTGACATAGCCCCCCCTCAAAAGGACCGGATTCCAGACGGTCCTAAGAAGAAACAATAGAAAAAATAAGCAAATGTTCAAGGAGAGGGGGGCTAGGCAAGGGGGAAAACAGACAGACCAAAGGGGCCACAAGGGACACAAAGACAGACTAAGGAGGCACAAGGGACACAGAGACAGACTAAGGAGGCACATGGAACAATTAGGCAGTCCATGGGGGAAAAAGGGGCAATTAGGCAGTCCACGGGGGCACAAGGGGCAATTCGGCAGTCCACGGGGGCACAGAGGGCAAGAAGGCAGTCCAAGGAGATGTGTGAAGGGAACCGGGTCAGGTGGCCTGGGGGGCGTCCACAGGGTAGGGATAGGCTTAGGAGACCAGGGAGGTATCGACCGAACAGGGACAAGTTTAGGTGGTCTGGGAGCTGGCCACAAGGCAAGGGCCGGTTCAGGGGGCCTGGGAGGAGGGCATCAGACAGGGACAGGTCCCGGAGGCGGAGCTGAGAGGGGCTCTGGAGACGAAGCTGAGGGAGGCTCTGGAAGCTCAGGAGGCGGAGCTGAGGGAGGCTCTGGAGGCTCCAGAGGCGGAGCTGAGGGAGGCGGAGCCGAGGATGGCTCGGGAGGCCCAGGAGGTGGAGCCGAGGAAGGTGGCGCCGTAAGAGGCTTTAGGGGCGGAGACCTGGAAGGCTCTGGAGGCGGAGCCAAGGGAGGTGGCGCCGTGGGAGGTTTCAGAGGCGAAGACCTGTCAGGCTCTGGAGTCTCTGGGGGCAGAGCCGTAGGAGGCTCGGGAGGCGGAGCTCTAGAAGGCTCTGGAGTCTCTGTGAGCAGAGCCGTAGGAGGCTCTGGAGGCGGAGCCGTAGGAGGCTCTGGAGGCGGAGCTAAGGGTACTTCAGGAGGCGGAGCCGAGGAAGGCCTAGGAGATGGGGTTGAGGAAGGCGGAGCAGAGGATGGCTCGGGAGGCCCAGGAGGCGGAGCCGTGGGAGGCTCTGGAGGCTGAGCCGAGGAAGGCTCAGGAGGCGGGGCCGAGGAAGGTGGCGCCGTAGGAGGCTTGAGAGGCGGAGACCTGGAAGGCTCGAGAGGCTTGAGAGGTGGAGCCCTTGGTGGCTTGGGGGCGGAGCCCTGGGTGGCTCGAGAGGCGGAGCCCTGGAAGGCTCGAGAGGCTTGAGAGGCGGGGCCCTGGGAGGCTCGAGAGGCTTGAGAGGCGGGGCCCTGGGAGGCTCGAGAGGCTTGAGAGGCGGGGCCCTGGGAGGCTCGAGAGGCTTGAGAGGCGGGGCCCTGGGAGGCTCGAGAGGCTTGAGAGGCGGGGCCCTGGGAGGCTCGAGTGACTTGAAAGGCGGGGCCCTGGGAGGCTCGAGAGGCAGGGCCCTGGGAGGCTCGAGAGACTTGAGAGGCGGAGCCCTGGAAGACTCGAGAGGCTTGAGGGGTGGAGCCCTGGAAGGCTCGAGAGGCTTGAGGGGCGGAGCCCTGGAAGGCTCGAGAGGCGGAGCCCTGGAAGACTCGAGAGACTTGAGAGGCAGAGCCCTGGAAGGCTCGGGAGGAGGAGCCCTGGAAGACTCGAGAGACTTGAGAGGCGGAGCCCTAGGAGGCTCGAGAGGCGCTGGCTCTTGGACGGTCCTGGCTACTGGCGCTGGCCCTGGGACGGTCATGGCTGTTGGCGCTGGCCCTGGGACGGTCATGGCTGTTGGCGCTGGCCCTTGGACGGTCGAGGCTGCTGGCGCTGGCCCTTGGACGGTCGAGGCTGCTGGCGCTGGCTCAGGGACGGTCGAGGCTACAGGCGCTGGCTCAGGGACGGTCGAGGCTACAGGCGCTGGCTCAGGGACGGTCGAGGCTACAGGCGCTGGCTCAGGGACGGTCGAGGCTACAGGCGCTGGCTCAGGGACGGTCGAGGCTACAGGCGCTGGCTCAGGGACGGTCGAGGCTACAGGCGCTGGCTCAGGGACGGTCGAGGCTACAGGCGCTGGCTCAGGGACGGTCGAGGCTACAGGCGCTGGCTTACTGACATCTGGAGCTAATGGCTCTGGCTCGCTGACCGTGGCTGACGAGGGCTCAGGCTCGCTGACCGGGACAGACGTGTACCGGGAGGCAGAAGCCCGTCTTCTCTCCCTCCTCCGGGCAGACGAAGTGGACAGTGTGGGTTCTGGGAGCGCAACTGGCGTGGGGGTCGGTTCGCTGACAGGTGGGGCTGGTGTTATAGGGGGCGCCGGGGGTGGCTGAAGAGACTCCATTGTGGATGGTGAGTTAGGGTCCTTCACAGCAACGCCCACAGAGAGCGGTGAGTCGCACACCAGTAGGGTCGCCACCAGGAAGTCGTGGAGAGTCCAGCCACGCGTCGCTTGTGGCAGCCGCTCCTTCAGCGAACCGTCCAGATTACCCCTGAAGAAGGCCACAAGAGAGGATTCAGGGAAGTCCGCGACACTCGCCAGTTCAATGAAGTCACGGACGTGGTCCTCTATAGGTCGGCCTTCTTGCCTCAGGCTGAGCAGCCGGTAGTTAGCCTGCTGGACCGCTGGATCCATTGGTGGGTCGTTCGTTCTGTCATGACTTGAGGAAGCAGACAAGGGGTTGGATCCAAGCGCGGTTTATTTGTAAACAATAATCAGGAAAACACAGGAACAAAGGAAGAGACCACGATGGGCAAACTAAACTCAAACACAAAATGAAACACAGGAGCAAAGAAAAGTCCACAATGGGAAAATCAAACTAAAACACGAAATGACACACGGCTGGGAGAACAAACACAAAGGGCAGGTAACAAGGGCTAAGGCACGACATATAACCATACAACGAACGACAAGGGAAAAGGAAAACAACAGGGTTTAAATACACAAAGACACAATAAAGACTAAACGAGACACAGGTGAGAACAATGATGAGTGCTGGCAGAGATGAGTGCCGGAGATAGTGGGAAATGTAGTTTTTTACACGGACAGTGAGACTCAGGGCTGACAACAAGGAAAACGTGACATGGAACGGATCGGTGACGGGTGAAATGGAAAACACGGAGCAGACCACACGGAAACATGACATAAACGTGATGGGTGAAACAGAGAACCTAGGGTAGACAACAAAGGAACGTGACAGCTTGTCAATATAGGCCTAAACATACATGTGGAGGTATTTGTATATTGTGAATGATTACACCTACAGTATGTCCATTGTTTATAGACAATTTACATGATTCTTTAGGCCTATACATAAAATATATACATGGTGTATTTTAGGGAGCACGTACGTTTCTGCATTTATGTGTGCAAAAAATGCAGCAATTATTATCGGGCAACTATTGTTTCCTCAAATGCAATCAAATGTTTTTTTATTTTTTTTATTGAAGAATATTTACAAATGCTGCATTATTCACATTTAGTCCACAGTGGACAGGCTCAGCCTTTACAACAACTGGGGTACACTGTAGTTCAAAGAGACAACTTGTTGACATCACAACCTGAGTGACCTTCAAGGTAGCAATCTGCAATCTTACATAAAGCCATTCTTTATAATGTAAAATGAGACATTACCGATCTGAGTCCAGTTTTAATGGCTATCGATTTTGAGTTTCGAGCAAAGCCTGGAAATGGAGCTCTTGAAGTGTACACAACGTGAAACAGCAGAATGAATTCAGGAAAAGGTGGTATAAAAGAAAGCCATTTGAATTATACATAGTGCACACATAATCTGATTACAAAATGCATGTAAGCATGAGAACAAAACAAACAGTACAGTAGTTTTGGTTTCGTAATCCTAGCATGACTTTGAGTGCTTCTACATTCTCACATGTATCATTTACTCTGCTGCTACCAGTGTTTGGTTCTAGAACCACTAAACTATTGATGATGCTGTTTATGAATGACAGCTTTTGAATAACACTGTTCTAAATGCAAATGAGTGATCATGAAGCATATTTTACAGTTAAAATCATGTGGACAAAATATGGAAGGAATTATTGGATAATAATGTTACAGAATGTGCTGCAGATGATGTGTTTATGAGTGATTATGCAGCTCAAATCAAACAATTCTTACACATACAGTATTAGTGTTCTGTCAAAGTAAAATTGCAATATTTACAGTAACAACTTATTCAAACCACGAGACCTTTTCCCTTGAAAGTAACATACAGTGTAAAAATGATAACACATTTAGCCGTAGCTGCCCTCAAACTTGCCTAAATAAAAAAACGCATCCTTACCTGTTTGTACCTACCAACACACTGGACGAAACTGGCTCAACCCGTAGATTATAAAATCTTGCAAAGGTATTGGGTATTGCCCAGCCTGCTGCTCTACAGATGTCTGTTAGAGAGGCTCCATTGGCCAAGGCCCAGGAGGAGGCTACGCTCCTGGTAATTTGCGCTCATAGTCCCAAAGGGGACGTCACACCCTGGGCTTGGTATGCCAAAGCAATGGCATCCACAATCCAGTGGGCAATCCTCTGTTTGGGACAGCGTCCCCATTCTGCTGTCCCCCAAAACAGACAAAGAGCTGCTTGGTGTGCCTAAAGCCCTCTGTGTGGTCCAAATAGATGTGCAAAGCATGTACCGGACACAGCAATGACAAGGCTGGGTCTGCCTCCTCCCAGGTTAGCTCTTGCAGGTTCACCACCTAATCTTTAAAGGGGGTTAGTGGGAACCTTGTGCAGATAGCCCGGCCGGGGTCTCAGGATCACGTGAGAGTACGCTGGACTGAATTCTAGGCACGTGTTGCTGACAGAGAATGCTTGCAGGTCCCCAACCCTTTTGATGGAGGAGTCAGGAGGGCCATCTTCAAGTAGAGGGCTTTAAGCTCAACTGACTCTAAGGGCTCGAAATGGGCTCGAGAGTGGTCCTATGAGGGAACGAGGTGTGGCCTAGGTAGATTCAACCTCCTGGCGCCTCTAAGGAACCTGATGATCAGGTCGTGCTTCCCCAAATACTTACCGTCCACCGCATCATGGTGTGCCACTATAGCGGCTACATACACCTTCAAGGTGGAGGGGGATAGCCACCCCTCCAACCTCTCCTGCAGAAGGGAAAGCACCGATCTGACTGCACAACTCTGTGGGTCTTCGCCTCGGGAAGAACACCAATTTGTGAATAGGCGCCACTTCAAGCCGTACAGTTGCTTGGTAGAAGTGTGGGTGGTAGACCACTAAGATCTTCCATATCCCGTCCAAGGGCCAAAGAAGGTCCTTCCTCAGGGGATTTGCTAGAACCAATTTTCGGGGAACCATGTCTAGGTGGGCCAGTAGGGTGCAACCAACAAGACCTGTTCCTCGTCCTCCCTGACCTTGCACAACGTCTGTGCAAGTAGGCTCACTGGGGGAAACGTATACTTGCACAGACCCCGGGGACAGCTGTGTGCCAATGCGTCCATGCCGAGGGGGGCCTCGGATAGGGAATACCACAGCGGAGGATTCCCAGGAGGCAAACAGGTCTACCTGTGCCTCACCACCGTTGAACCTGTGCCTGGCGAACTGAATTGCATATCCGAGTCGGATCATCCTAGCCAGCCATCGCGACGGGTTGGAGAGCGTTAACCACGCCTTCAAACTCCGGGCGAGGCACTAAGGGGAAAACCACTGCTGAAGTACCTGCGGAACGGGTCTTGCGGCGTAGCGAATGCTCGGTGCATGGCTGTCTTAAAAATTACATCCGAAGGCATAAAGTGAGGGAAGCACTCTTTGTTTTTGAAAATGTGGGTACCGCAGCCCCTTGGGTGTGGCGAACTCAACAAAAAAAGTCTCCTCACCTCCAGGTCGCCCATCTCAGGGGTGCTTAAAAGCCTTCCTAGGGTTCTTGGTCACGGACCGTGAGACGGGGGGGATCAACTTGGTGGCAGGCAGATGGGGTGAGTGATCTTGAACCATGCCCGGGCAAGATGTGCTGAATGGCCTCGGCCTGCTGCTTTACCGTCGAAAACTGCCGTGTGACGTCTTCAACAGTGTCGCTGAAAAGGCCAGCCTGGGAAATGGGGGTGTCAAGGAAGTGAACCTTGTCTGCATGCCTAATCTCAAGCAGGTTGAGCCATGGGTGGCGCTCCTAGACCACCAACATGAGTATCGCCTACCCGAGAGCCCGCACTGTGACCTTCGTCGCCCATAGGCGAATGAGAGGTCGAACCCACTCTGAGGCGGGCCGCCTGGCTCATCCAGAACTCAACCAGGGCACACGAGCGTGCAGGGGAATGGGAGGTCTGTGGGGATTCATCTGGCCATGGTCATGTTCTCGCAGTGCAGACATGAACCATCCACAAGCGCTGTCTCAGCATGTCTGGTGCCCAGACATATAAGGCAGCGATTGTGACTGTCAGAAGCGGAAAGAGATAACGACCGCAACCAGGATATACAGAAAACAGCACATAACCGGAACTTCACTCTTTGCTTTCTCTTGCAGAGGTGAATGGATTGGCAGTGGAATGCAACAACACCGTTCGTCTCCGAATTGAAAATCTGAATGAGTGTTTGCACACCAGCTCCTTTTATACCCGTATGTCTGGGGGAGTGGCATGCAAATTCCACTCTGCAATTTTCATTAGCCTTTTCTTAAAACGTCAGAGGTGTTTGGGGCTCCAAAGAGTGACCCCTAGTGTCACTACATCGACACTATAGGGAGTGACAGATAGGGAACAAACATTTATAGTGTTTAATTTTACCTTCTTGAATTGAAGGAGCCTCTGAAAGTCAGTATTATTACAGATAAAAAAGGGACATTAGATGGATGTACAAATATTTTTTATAAGTTTTTTGCCACTGTATTGAAATAAAATTTCAATTTTTGATCAATGATCTCCTATTACTGAATTACAAATGGTGCAATGAAATTTCATTCTGTTTGATATTTTATTTTAAAACACTGGAACTCAGAATCAATTTTGTTAGGTGACATAGGTTTTATGTTGGGAAATAAAAATAAAAAATAAAAAAAAAATATTTTGCTTGCATAAGTATTCAACCCCTCTGCTGTGGAAGCTGCCAGGTTACACCGATGAAAGAAATTGCCCTAATGAGGACACAATTACTTTACCATTTTCTGGATAAATACCCCATTGTTGAAGGATCATTGGTCAGGCTGAGATTCTGAAGGAAAATGAAGACCAAAGAGTATTCTACAGAAGTTAGAGATAAAGTAATGAAAATGCATAGATTAGGGAAAGGGTACAAATACTATCCAAATGTTTGGATATACCAGTGAGCACAGTTGGAACAATAATCAGGAAGTGGAAGCTGCACCACACCACCCAGGCACTGCCAAGAAAAGGCATCCCTCAAAACTCAACACATTAACAAAAAGGAGACTTGTGAGAGAAGCCACAGAGAGGCCAACAATCACTTTGAAGGAACTACAGAGTTCAGTGGCTGGGAATGGATTAATAGTGCACCAGTCAACCATATCAAGAGCACTGCATAATTCTGGCCTGTATGGGAGGGTGGAAAGAAAGAAGCTGTTACTCAAAAAGTACCATCTGAAAGCACATCTGGAGTTTACCAGAAAGCATGTGAGTGACCCAGCTGTGAAGTGGGAGAAGTTTTCTGAGGTCAGATAAGACCAAGATAGAGCTTTTTGGCCAAAACTCAAGGTGCTATGTGTGTGCCACACCTAACACTTCCTATGCCTCAAGACACACCATCCTTACAGTGAAGTATGGTGGTGGCATCATCATACTGTGGGGATGCTTCTCATCAGCAGGGACTGGGAATCTTGTTAGGATTGAAGGAAGAATGGATGGAGCAAAATATAAGGAAATACTGCAAGAGAACCTGCTTCAGTCTGCTAAGCTTGGGAGGAAATTCCCCCAAATGATCCCAAGCACAAGGCCAAAGCAACATTGGAGTGGCTCAAGAACAAAAAGATAAATATCCTACAGTGACCCAGTCAAAGTCCTGATCTCAGTCCTGTTGAGAATCTGTGGCATTATTTGAAAATTGCAGTCCACAAGCTTCACCAACCAACCTGAACAATTTGCCAAATCTGCAGAGAAGAATGGGCCAAATTCACTTTGTCACTGTGTGCAAAGCTGGTACATATGTAACCCAAAAGACTTAAAGCCGTTATTGCAGCAAAAGGTGGCTTGACCAAATATTAATGTGTCGGGATTGAATACTTATGCAAGCAAGATATTTCATTTTTTTATTTTTCATAAAAATATTTTCCAACAAAAAAATCTATGTCACCTTACAATAATTTATTTTGATTTTCAGTGTTTTAAAATTAAATATCAATCAGAATAAAATTTTATTTCACCATTTGTAATTCGGTAATATAAGAGAATTGGTCAGGACACTGTATACAGTATATATTCAGGGATGCAAACTGAAAAAGGTTAGAAAGTCATAGCAGGTGTCCCAGATATATATTTTCAGTTGATTTGTGTGTTGTATTGTAAGCTTTTTTTATGTAGTATTTAAAGCTTTTTTTAAGTGTCTAATGTAGAAATGTAACCAAACCTGGGCAAATCACCTTCAAAAAAGGTGACTATAGCTGAAAAGCGAGTAGTTTGCATCCCTGCATTTTGGTTTTCAGACAACAAATGGCTTCACATGTACCTTGTAGGAAGCAACCAAAACCTTATTATACAGTATAATAGGATTATGATTAACTTGGATGTCCATGAATGTTATCTTCAGCTTTGTTCAATGTCCAGTTGTATGCTGTATTAATGTGAAATTTGTGCCAAGAAAGTAAATCACAACCCATGAACGTCATATTTATGTAACACTTGAGAAATATACAAATGGCAATAATAATGATTTAGATAACACAGAGTGATAACTTTGGCAAGCCAAGCCTCCTTTATCAGCTTCTGTTGTACCGCCTTATTCATCTTTAAAAAGTAGAACAATAAGGGATAGGCAGAATGCTACAATCATTCTGAGGTCTACACAGATATAAAACATTATTAATAAAAATAATGGTCAGCTCTTGCCTCCAATTACATTACATACAATCACAAAAAATTATAAATAAAACAATAAAAAAGTAAACATTCATTTGGATCATTTTGCAGTCCACATACTGCCATGAAGTAGCAACAACGTAGTAAAAAAAAGGATATTTGCGTTTTTGTCCAGTATGGAAATTTCACCAATTCACCTGTATTTACACCAATTAGAGAAATCAAATCTTGACCATTTTGTTTGTCTGTGTTCAAGAAGTGGCAACTAACCGATTCCTGACATAACCATTGCTCAAATTTGAGTTTCCATAAGGCAAGCTTCTTGTGATTAAACTTATAACACAATCAAAATGTCTCAAAGACTCCCTTGTATTCTACAACAACCAGTCATCCTTGTAAAAAAGCCTTTTTATACAAAAGAATTGAATGACTTTAACTCTTGTTTCACTACTCAACCATTAAAATCCCTTTCATCAAAAAATCCCACCACCCACAGCCCGGCCTCTTTTGAGGAAAACCTGCTCAATTATCTGTAACATTTTTGGGAAATGCCTAATCATTGGCTTAAATCACAGTCCTAACAAGCCAATGAGAATGAGTGCAGACAACCCCAGAATTGATGCGGAGAGGGGCTCAAAAGTTGCAGCTGTGTTCTGGACCATCATTCCAGTTCCTGTGGATGAAACAGACAAAAGATTTAAAGGGGATAGTTCACCCAAAAATATTAATTTTCTAATCATTAACTCACACTTATGCCTTCTCAAACTCATATGACTACATTTCTACCATGGAACACAAATGAAGATATTGTTATGGAGATATGAGGTTAACGTATTGATACAATGCAAGTCAATGGGGTCCAAACTTTACATTTGAGGAAGTGTAATCAAGCTTCAAATCATGTAAAAAAAAACATACATTTTGTCCTGTTTCTCTCTCAATAATGATTATATCGCTTCACAAGACATGGATTAAACGACTGGAGTCATATGAATTACTTTTATGCTGCCATTTTGGAGCTTGGAATTGTTGGACCCCATTGGCTTGCATTGTATGGATATATTCTTATCATACCTCCATCAAAAATATTTTTCTTTGAGTTCCATGGAAGAAAGCCATAGGAGTTTGTGATGGATTACTGGTGAGTAAATGATGAGAGAATTCAAATTTTGGGGTGAAATCTTCCTTTATTTAGTACTTAATACTAGTACTAGAGTTCCGTTAACATGCCAAGCCTATGTTTTCTTGGAAAGCAGTACTTCCTAAAGTAGTGCTGCTTTCCAAGTATCATATACCTGAGTCTCGAGACACAATGGTCTCATGGGCTGCTCCGTCTCCACCATCTCCCCAAGAGCGGATCTCGAGAACCACATAATCACTGTCTTTCGGTAGCGGGAGACTGATGGATGTTTTGCCTTTCTCCAGTATCTTCAAAGCAGACTTTCCTTCATGCTTGTATAGGACCTAGCAAAATAATATAAAAACAGTCTTGCAAAACTAATATATATATATATATATATATATATATATATATATATATATATATATATATATATATATATATATATTAACTGTGTTATAAATATGCTGAGGATGAAACTCTCCAGGTAGCATAGTAATTGTTAATTAATGGTAATACACTGAAACACAAGTTTTTTTTAGGTTACTTTTGTTATTCTCAGTCACCCTTCAGATTCATTGCAGTTGTTTTCATACTATGAAAGTCAATAGTGACATACTGCCTAAAATCTACCTAAAAAGTCATATGGGTTTGGAATGACATTAGGGTGAGTAAATGATGCAGAATTTAAATTTGTAGGTGAACTAACCCTTAAAGGTAACAATAGCAGTTTACCACTTATTACAGTATAGAAATTCACAGCTAACAATATGGCAAGAGGAATTGAAATAATTTTGGGAACAATTATTGAAAACAATTTTGCACGACAAAGCAATTTTTTGAAGGTTTTGGAATGTATTGTGAACCATTTTTTTTCATTATGCCTCTTGAAATACCTTTCAATTTCCCTTTCTTACCTTTCAAAAAAGATCTTGTTGCGTATTTGATCAATTTCTATGTCACAAAGTTTCTGTGACTGTGTCAAAAGATTATGTAGATATCAAGAATGATAAAAGAGAATCTACCTGAGAATCAAGAGCAAAATTTTATTATCATCTTTTTCTGACATGCTATCTTGACAAAAGATGACCTAAATTCTGCAGCAGATCAGATATGAGATAAACACATGATATTACCTGTTTTTAGAGGTTTAAAAGTTTCTGTTTCATATTTTGTTAAAGGGCACAAATTATAGTTGGTGTGATAATTTACCACAATAGCGACAACACATGTGTGTCCTTCTCACGTGGCTGCCCATTTATTAAGTACTTACCTCAGAGGTATAAAATTATATATTTCGTCTTTGATTAAAATGACTGAATCTGAGCAAATATTCTGATGACATCCAGACAGATGACCCAACACAAACATACATGCAACCGTAGTGTATGTCACTCACTTTGTAGCCCAACACAGCAGACTCATTGTCCAGGGATTTAACATGATCCCATCTCACAGTAACCAAAGAACCATCGACCTTCCATGAGACATTACCAGGAGGACGGTTAGGGGCTAGAAATGAAGAAACGAGCTAAGTAAGTCCACAAAGCACAATGTACAAACAAAGTACATATAGGATTTCTGGAGGACTTTGAGACAAAATATCCAAGTTAACAATTGCTTGGGTCAAAATCAAAGCATTTAATTAGACTTCAGATCAAATTTCAGCGATTGTAACAGCCATCTGCAAAGGTAGGTTAAGTGACCAGATTAAGTGACAGTTTATTTCCTTTATATGGAGGATGATGAAAATGAAGCTTGGAGTCAACTACAGAGATGGCGGGTGGACATTTAATTTGGCAATCATTAACTAGGGAGGTCATCTACTGAAAAATTGCTAATTAAGGTTTGTAAGCAGTTTGCCAAACTGTTTTTATTGTAATCATTCACTGAGGAAACTTTAAATACTTTAAAAACTTTAACCAGAGAGGCCTTGGTAGCTCAGTGAGTATTGACGCTGACTACCACCCCTGAAGTAGCAAGTTCGAATCCAGGGCGTGCTGAGTGACTCCAGCAAGGTCTCCTAAGCAACCAAATTGGCCCAGAGGGTAGAGTCACATGGGGTAACCTCCTCTTGGTCTCTATAATGTGTGGTTCTTGCTCTCGGTGGGGCACGTGGTGAGTTGTGCATGGATGCCACGGAGAATAGCGTGGGCCTCCACACGTGCTACGTCTCTGCGGTAACATACTCAACAAGCCATGTGATAAGATGTGCAGATTGACAGTCTCAGACCCGGCAACTGAGATTCATCCTCCGCCACCGGATTTAGCCGAGTCACTACGTCACCACGAGGACATATAGCGCATTGGGAATTGGGCATTCCAAATTGGAGAGAAAAGGTGAGAAAATCAACTACAACAAAAAAAACTTGCAATTCAACAGGATTTTTGACTTTCTGAGGTTAAGAGGCAATTTTGCACCAATACACAAAAAATGTGCTGTATATAGAGCACAATAGTGACAGCCCACATTTTCAACCATTGTGGTGCCGGAAGTATTTTTCCCATTAATTTGTTTATTGGGTTTTCATAATATTCTTCATAAGAGAGTTCTAAGCCATGACCCAAATCAATCACAACATTACAAACTTTGATTTGAAGCAAAAAAATTCATATATATATATATATATATGGAAGTAGGTGGTCGCTGCTGGGCACATATGGCGCGCTGTGATGGCCACGATGCTTGGAGTGTTTCTCATGGGTAGTCTAGTTCTTCACCAGGAAATATGCTATTAAACATGTTTTTTTAAATGCTTAGTGGCTTAGTGGCTAAAGCACAGGGCTGTTAATCAGAAGGTCACTGGTTCGAACCCCATGGCCACCACCATTGTGCCCTTGAGCAAGGCACTTAACTCCAGGTTGCTCTGGGGGATTGTCCCTGTAATAAGTGTAGTCGCTTTGGATAAAAGCGTCTGCCAAATGTATAAATGTAAATGATTAACAACCTTAGAGCTCATGGTAGGTCTGACTTTAAAGGTTTATCAGCTATCACTCAAAATCAATTTCCCAATGGAGAAAATGAATGTGATTTTTACTTCTATAGTAACCCTCCATATCGTGGTTAACCCTTAGTTACTCTGTGGTGTCCAGGGTGGTGAAAACTGCCAAATACATCACTGGTGTCCAGCTACCCTCCATCAATGACATTCACATTTGCATTAACAAAGACACCTCTCACCCCAACCACAGTCTGTTTACTCCTCTCCCATCTGGGAGACGCTATAGGAGTCTTCGCTGTCGCACCAGCAGACTCGGGAACATTTTCTTTCCCTCAGCTGTCAGCCTACTGAAATCTAAACTCAGGCGCTGAACACTACATCCCACCCGAACTACATATTTGTATTTTTCTTTTATTAATTTATATATATATTTATTTATTTAATTTTTATTATCATTCCCTTGCACATTTCTTGCACATAACGTCTACCTCCTGATGCTGCTTGCACTGTTATGGCCACCGGCCATATACATATATTTACACATTTACATATTTATACCTCATTCTGTACAATGCACCTTCAGTTTATGCTTCTTCATTTGCACCTTGTACTTTATTATAGACATTTGCATTGAGCTGGTCTCTGCTTCTCTACCTCATAACTTTGCACTCAAAAAACCCATATTGTATATACTTGCATATTTCTATAAATATATATACATACTATATATACATATTGCTATTTGCACTTCTGGTTAGATGCTAACTGCATTTCATTGACTCTGTACTTTTATTTTGCACAATGACAATAAAGTTGAATCTAATCTAAATCTAATCTATTCCTGGGTGATCGCAAGCCGACTATTAACAATTAAGTAGCCAGCTTGCACAAGCAGGACATGGAACAACAACCTTTGTGGTTCCTGGAACAATATTCTTATCAACCAATCACTGTGCTCTCATTTTAGAGTTTAGGTTTGGGTTAGGATTAGAGCTATGATATCTTAATAGGCATTTTGTTCCAGAAACAGCAAAGTATTTTGATCCAGAAACGGTTCTTACTTGTGTGTATCACATTGTGCTAAGCTACCACCCCTCCTGCAGTCCCGGAGCTTGCAAATGATCTTACGGGGTTTTTTGGTGGTGACTGTGGTTCTTGGGGAGGGTGGGCCGGTGCCAGCACTGTTGTAGGCCAGTACGGTGATGTGATAGAGAGTATTAGGTCTCAGGCCCGTCACCCGTGCTGTGTTTTCAAGTCCTGCCGTTCTCACCCGGTCGGCTGCTGCTTCCCGCTCATGTTGCTGCCAGTAACGGATCTGTAACCAGTGCAAGACAGTGAAGAGTCCTGGTACTATGTATTGCTAATATTAAAACAGCCAGTGTGTGAATTCTTTCAAAACATGCATAATAGTTGGTAAACAAAACTGATAGAATCATATATTTTGTTTCTGATGGACAAATTATGAAAATGTACATTCCATTATGTTAGCCTATAGACTTTATAAATGATACAAATATTAAGATTGACTGCTGGATTGCTGTTGGTTTATGTTCAATGATAAGGAAATGAAAAATACAATTCTGAATTCTAAAGCCACTTTTTGTGTCTTTGTTTATTCAGTGCTTTAATCTGACTCAGTAATGTAATATCTTTCAATTATCTTCATTTGGGAGCTTTTCTAAGCAAGTATTGACATGTAATTATTTGAAATGAGTTAATATTATAATAATATTTAAATTGACAGCTGTAAAAAATATCCTTGGATACCACTAAATTTAAGATTTATCTAAGGCTGGGTCATGTTGTCTTATCTAAATCACATGGTTGATGCTGCTTTATTTAATCTAGACATGGTGATCATAAAAGGGAACAATCTATATCAAATAACAGCACCTCTATTAGGCAAAGCTCACTTATGCTGGCATGCTACATAGTTTCGACCAACAATGATATAGTAGTGTCTCCATATGACCTTCAACTCTGTCGTACTTTATATGCTGACGTTTGGGTCATTAATAAATACGTTTGTCCAAAGTAAAAATGTAAATCACATGTTAATTTCTAAGAAATTAAATCTTTGTTTACATGTTGGTTTGACAAATATTTGAGAAACACATAGTTATATAAAAAAATTAATATATTTAGTTTTGTAGAAAAAACTATGCATTTCTCAAATATTATAATATATATATATATATATATTTTTTTTTTTCTTTTTCTTGCTAACAAATATCATACATTTTTGAATCACGAAAAGTAATATGTTTTCTTAGGGTTACTCTAATAACACTAATTTGGCCTGAACAAAATGTACCTTTTCATAAAACATTTCAAATGATCTGATATTTAAAAAAACATAACGGCATTGACCCATTTATCAATCTGCTTTTAAAGTTACAACCCACATACAAACACACGATTAAAGTTTGGCAACTAACTAAAGGAAGAATGTTGTTTGTTCTGACCTCATAACCCCGAAGAACTCCGTTAATGTTAAAATGCTGAATGGGGTCCCAGGACACCTGAATTTCAAAAGCGGTCAGTGCAGTGGAGTTAATCCTTCTTGGGGACACAGTAGGTTCTAAGGGAGACCACAATATATTAAGATGACAATTAGAGATGATCTATGAGGAAATACAGGGGTCATATCAAACAAGGTCCACTTTTAATGACAGTTTAGTGTTTTGCATCAAATACAGCCATAATTTAGTTTTTAATGAATATTGTCTCGCTCTTGGCTCTTAGAATTATGTAAATGCCCTCTTCAAGTGAGCAATGAACGCAGCCTTGGTGTGATCGCTGCCCAGACACACGAGACAGCGCCTGTGGCTGTCAGGAGCGGAGAGCACTCTACCGCATCCAGGAACTACACATGGGCGAAAGGGCATCTTTATAAAGACGCATCCTGAAAAGGACGTTCAATGCCAGCTGTGTATATTGCTCTTTTAGAGAAAATAACACTTTTAGAGAAATAACTGTT
Source organism: Xyrauchen texanus (assembly GCF_025860055.1). Taxonomy (NCBI): domain Eukaryota; kingdom Metazoa; phylum Chordata; class Actinopteri; order Cypriniformes; family Catostomidae; genus Xyrauchen; species Xyrauchen texanus. Next base: position 8,840,221 of record NC_068307.1, read on the forward strand.
TTACTGCGCTGTCGCCACATAGGGGCAAAGCCGCACTCCCATGCAGAGAAGGAGAAAGTCGCTGATATGCGCCATAGATCCAACAGTAATCGCTTGGTGGAATCTCGCAGCTTGCTGCATACACAACCAGTCGGCTCTGAAGAAAATTTCTGAATGAAACAGATGCATTTCCCTCCCTTTATACCCGTATGTCTGGGGGTGGGACATGCAAATTCTGTCTGCCAATTTCTCATTGGCCTTTTCTCATAGATCAGAGATGCAAAAGGCTCTCAAGAGAGACCCCTAGTGTCGCTTCTTCGACACAATGTCGAAGTTAGTGACAGATGGGGAACAGCCTCTTTTCAAAGCCTGCTTTACAACGTGACAGGTTTACAAAACAGTCCACACTCAAATGTGCCAGAAAGAACTGTTAAGATCAGACTAAAATGATCAGGGACGTTGTCAAAAATAAACGTCATGTTAGATTAATTCTATTTCCACTATTCTATTATAGATACTATATCTAATCTATTATTACGGTGACTGGACGGGCTATGTAGATGAACACTGAATAGGCTTCATTAACGTAAATGTGGGCGGTCATGCACCAGTTTATCCATCTGTCAGAAATAAGAAAAAGGGGAAGTTCAGAACAAGCCGCTTTTTGCAGCTTGATTTCAATAAATTGTCTTTTTGTACTGGTGAGGATGTTTTGAGTTCTGAGAGTTACAGTATGATATAATGAACTTGCTTATTTCAAATGATCAAGTAAAAATTTGATTCCTCATGATATGACCCTGTAAATGAAAGCTGAGTTAACTTACTAGGCCTCTAGTGGTTTAGACTGTAAGCAATCCCAGCCAGAATATAACCAGCCAGATTTATAAGACATCAAGCATCACATTTGTTTTATTATTTCTCACCCTCTTCCGCAGAGTACACTACAGCAATCTGGCTGAAGGGACCTTCTCCTTTCTTGTTGTAGGCCTTGATTCTGACCTCAAAGGGACAGTAGGCAGACAGACTCTCATTGCTGTAGACATATCTTGTAGACTCCACGTGTGGCACTCTTACCACTGTCCACGTGGGCACGCCTTGTATTCTGAAGGCTAGGATATAACCAAAGCCATCTCCATTCTGATACTCCCTCGCCATGGGCTGTAATTCATATCAGGAGAAAATGATTTTTGATCTGTTGTATAATATAAGGTAAGGGTTGTGTGATAAAGTCAAATTGTTTAATATGTTAGCAATTCTTGCTGCTAAATACAGACTTACAGGCATTAAGCAAATCTAATATAAAATGAAAGCTACACAGGCCATGACACTTACAGTCCATGTTATGATAAGTTCATTACGGTTTCCTCCACCTCCACCAAGTCCACTGGGTGCCACGGTCGGCGCTACACCACAAAATACACATCAATTTACAGTGAAACACTCTGCTCTAATTTCTGTTCAATACTAACAAATTTGCAATGGTTGTCTGACCTGCTTGTTTGGTGCGGACTGTCTGGGAGGGCATGCTTGGTTCTCCACTACCCAGGATGTTGCTGGCAATGACCTGGAATTTATAATCCATCCAGGGTCGAAGATCAGTCACACGTGCAGCCTCAGCATTTCCTTCTATGTTAGTTGGGTCTGGAGGGGCCAATTATACAGTATGTAAAGATTAAATTAGTGAGAAGGATGCTATCCATAATGCTCTTAAACATCAGAAATGCATAAGAGAGTTATATTTAACATCATATCAGGGTTCCCACATTTTTTAATCAATGAATTTCCATGACTATATAAGCATTTTTTGTAGAGATCACTTTAAAGGGATTTCTGTGTTGCCATTTGTGTGATTGTTTGAATGAACGGATTTAAAGGAAAATTCCAGGTTGAATTCACAATCGACAGCGTTTGTGGCTTCATTTTGGTTACCACAATTTAAGAAAATCAAAATCTGGTTAAAAGTGAGAAACTTACAATGGAAGTGAAATGGGCCAAATGAAATACTCACTGTTTCAAAAGTATAGCCACAAGATATAAAAAATATGCATGTTAACATGCTTTTAGAGTGATAAAATCACTAACTAATCGTTTCTGTGTAAAGTAATATCCAATGTTACAACCTGTTAGGGGAGACACTATGATCATGAAGGTGGTTCACCCAGGGTGAGGCTCGGCCATTGCACTTCGGTTGTGCTGACCCTTGCGAATTCCCCAAATGTGGGAATCTCGACTGCATAATTTCTGGTAGTGGGGCACTGCGTCCGCGCTCTCCCCTGGTCATTCGTTTAAAAAAAGAAAACTATCTCTGTTGTGTTTGTCGGGCGTGCTCTCAATTGAGGTGCTTCCCATAAACGCCAATAATATACCAGTTTTAACAGAAGAATTAAAAGTTCTTTTATAAAATAATTTGCTTTACATTTCTGTCTTTAAACCCTCCAAAAATTGGCCCCATTCACATCCAAGTGACTCACTGTAACCTCGATTTATGCTGTTTTTAAAGAAAAGGAGGGATTAGCCAAAATACTGTTTTGTGGAAATCAACATTATGTTACATTTTTTATTGAACCTGGAAGATTTCTTTAAATGATTATACTTATTAGTCTACAAATGTCTTCAATAAGATCCTCAATGGACAGACTGATGTTTCATGCTGGCCTTTACTCACAAAGAGCAATATAAAAACTACAATATATTATAGAGTAGCCTATATATTAGAAATAAATGATCTTTTTGTAAATCATAGTTTTTTTTTACATTTCTGATATTGTCATCCATCACTGTTTTTACCCTGTCACATGTTTTGATTATAAGACTTCCTCTAATCTTATATTATTCTTATGCACGATAAAATAGTTATCTTTTGGGCATTATGCAGCAAGTGAAAAGTGTTGTTTGACACCTGATTGACCCTTAACCTCACCTGTCCTCATCCTCTTCCATTCATGAGTCTTCGCAGAGCGGCCAATGATAACATACTTGCCGATGGGACTATGGTTGTCATATCCACGGCTCCATCTTAACTCAACAGTAGTGTCATTGAAACTTGTCACCACTAAACCTCCAGGAGGGCCTGGTGGGCCTGCAAAGAGAGGGAGAAGGAGTTGGATCTCAACTTTCAGCTTCCAGAGAAAATCTACAATAATTTTCATCTTCTCTGAAACACATAATAAATGTGGCTTTGTGGCGGATGCTTTTATTTTTAAAATGACCCTGCTGGAACAAAAAACAAACATCTTAAACCATCTTAAAGAAATAGTTCACCCCAAAATGATCATTAAATAACCCTCATGCCATCCCATGTATACATGTAATTCTTCTGCTGAACACAAACAAAGGTTTTTAGAAAAATATATCTCAAAAGGGTCCAAAACTTTGAAGCTCAAAAAAGCACATAAAGGCAGCATAACAGTAATCTATTTGACTCTAGTGGTTAAATCCATATCTTCAGAAGCAATATAATTGGTGTGGGTGAGAAAAAGATCAATATTTAAGTCCTTTTTACTAGTAATCCTCCTCCCTGCCCAGTGGGTGGTGATCTGCACGAAGAAAGTGAATCACCAAAAACAAATGAAAAACACTTAAGCCCCAGGTATACTTCGTTTTTGCGTGCTCTGGTTCAGATCGCGCCTGGCTGACTGCGTTGCCTTTGTGAGTATACTTTTGTGACCGCGAGTGAATGCGAACGCGTTTGACGTAGGTGCACTACAGCAGCTTTGTGATACTCTTTTAGTACATTCAATGGCCAGCGTATGTGCAGATGACGTGCACAGCCAAGGACCACATGCACGAATCAAGAAAATCTAGGCGGTGCATGGTCAAGTCATGCAGCTGTACTGATGACGCAATTTGCGTCCCACATACTGAATGCGGAGCAATCCGCAACACACACCTAAAGCATACATTGGCCTTTAGGAGAAAAGAGTGCTTAGAAGGGCTGTTTGAAAGTGGAGATTTATAGTAAACTTCCATTGACTTGTGTTGTATGGACCTACAGAGATGAGAATTTCTTCTAAAAATCTTTGTTTGTGTTCAGCAGAAGAATGAAAGTCATACACATCTGGGATGGCATGAGGGTGACATTTTTGGGTGAACTGTTCCTTTAAACTCCGGTTTGCTGGCTTTTGAGGGATTCTGGGTGACCAGACTAGCCAGGATGGGAAACCAGCTAGACAAATCTGGCTTATGCCATTTTGTGTGTGTGTGTGTGTTTTCAGCAGAGCTGTATGAAACAGGTTTATGGGTACCACATCCCGATCTGCTACTTTTATATTTCATGACTTGTTGATTTTCACAAGGCAGAGCGATGACAGTTGCCAGAAATGATCAAGTTGAGCAAAAATGAAAGAAAATAGAGAGGTCTCTGTCAGCCCCCTTGGAAGTCCTCACCCCTCACAACCAGCTTGGCTAAAGCCACCGCGCTGTCCACCACCGTCTGGGCTGTGCAGGTGTATGTGCCAGCATGACTGAGCTGCCCGTTGACTATTACCAGGTCACCAACTGTCTCTTTCTGCAGAGAGTTAAAGAACGTTGAAACAGTCAAAAATAAACTTTATTAAAAAGGAGTATTAGCCCAGTTTAACTTCACAAGAGTTATAACTGTTTAATCTGTGGAAGCTTCATGTGAATTTAAATGGACTGTGCAGTTAAATTTAAATCCCTTAGCTCACATACAAGCGAATAAATAAATAAAACAAATAAACTTATAAAAGGGATTTACTTTTAAGTAAATCCTATTCATGCTAATCTGAGTGTGAGAGAAGCCCGTGCTGGTTTCTGAATATAAATTCAGATGTTTACAATAATCTTGCTAATTTTAAACAGTAAGCACATTTAATGAAGAAAATGAGAGTGGCGCTTGCCCATTCAAAACCCGCCACTACAATATTTGGATGCAGTGGGTGGTTGCCATGGCATTGCTTGGCAGTTGCTAAGATGTTCTGAGTGGTTTTAGCTTTTTGCTATGTAGTTGCTAGGGTGTGTTTGCTTACTTACCCAAGTCAAAAGAGCCCACCCACAAGTCTCTATGACATTTCCTAAATATGGCTCAGGCCCCTTCTTCAGTTTTAGTGTAAGTAAATTGTAACTCTGATCACTTAAAAAATAATAGTACACCATTCTTCGACAAGCTGCATGATTTGACACATCATTAATGTCCACAGCAATGGTTTGATGGCAAAAGATTTGGGAGAGTTATCCGCTAGAGTTTATTACTTAGGGTTAGGGGTTTGTTTAAAGCTATTATAGTGGTGCTTACCTTGTGTGTTTGGTTAGAAAACAGGATGGTAAATTCATCAGTTCTTTCTGATAGAAGAGCCAACAACTATGCACTCTGACACAATTTGATAAACTAATGCCGAGCAGTACAAAATCAAACTAATATGACATAGTTTGTGCATGGAGTATTAGTATTCAAAGGCTCTTTCAACAACTTCAAAAATACATGCTCACCCCCTCCATGCGACGATAGTGTCCATTTGGTACCTCCAGATCCAAAAGAACCCCATTGAGATACCAGGTGAAGGTGAGGTCCATAGTAGGGTCATGTGATGCATGGCATTGCAGGGTGGCATTTTCACCTTGATTGATGTCAGCATTAGAGGGCGCTAGTGTGATTTTTGTGGCATCTGTTTGGGAAGTAGGGTGGAAAACACTTTGAGATATAACTTTGCATTTACATGTACAACATGCACTTAAGCAAACAAAATTAAGTCACTGTAAAGAACTGTTTTCCCTTTGAAATAAGTAAAAAAATATATTTTCTTAATGCATTGGCAAATATTTTTATCTTGTTTTAACCATAGCAGGTGTAACACTGTACATTTAAACACACTCACTGGTTTCAGTTTTAAGCAGGGCTGGACTGGTAATCTGGCACTTTGGGGACGATCTGGGGAAGACTGGCCATCGGGAGAACTGAGCGGGCCTGTGGGTCGGCCGCGATAAGCTAAAATGAGATGCCACGTTATGCAGAACGGACCACAAAACGGCGCCATGATATGCCGAAAAGGACAGCGCCATGTAAAATCCCGGTCTGATTTCTCTTTCCAGTCCAGCCCTGGTTTTAAGTGCCAAATAGATAACCTTACTAAATGAGACAACCTCACTAAATAAAAGATGATGTTATCATGTTACCTCTGACAGACAGGTGTCCTGTGCTGTTGGCTTTGCCAAGAAAGTTTTCTGCAAAGCATGTGTACTTCCCCTCATCTGCCCGACTAATGTTGGAGATCCACAGAATCCCATCTGGAGTGACTGTTATCCTGGAGAGAGTTCATAAAATGTCATTAAGTCAGTGGTTCTCAATTGGTTTTGCTACAGGACCTAGATTTTACATTGGGTATCAAATGGCGATTCAACACAGTACCAAAATTGTTTAACGTGGAAAGTAAACAAAAACGTCCTTAAAATATATATTTATTAGGGCTGTCGATTTAATGCGTTAATTCAGTGTGATTAATTTTATAAAAAATAACGTGCTAAAAAATGTAGGCCTACGCAATTAATCGCAATGGCCCCATATAAGGAAGATTCCTGAGAAACGCAAGCTTGTAGAACCACCTGTTTACTCCAGAGGGCAGTAAGTGAAACTTCAGCTTTATGGCAACATGCAGTTTATACAGTGAAGAAAACAACCTTCAGCAGCAGAACAACACAAGCATGCGTTACGTTTTTGCGTTCAAAACACTTGATGGAGCGCTCAAATCCGAACTAAGTGATATCAATATGTGTTCTAAGTATATTAAACTATACTTAAATTGATACATATATATATATATATATATATATATATATATATATATATATATATATACAATTATTTATATATAACAATATATAACAATATGAGTTATCTTGAAATATTTAATAATTATATATATAATTGTTAAATATTTCAAGATAACTATGTATCATTATTTCATCATTATATATAGAATTATTGTTATATGAGTGGCTTCTCAGCAAATATTTGTATATGCGATTAAATTAATAGTCGATTGACAGCCCTAATATTTATTATGTGCTCACTGAGCACTTTATTAGAAACACCTGTACACCTGCCAGACGGGCTGTTTGAGTATTTTGGTAACTGCTGGTCTCCAATAGGATTTTCACGCACAACAATCTCTAGAGTTTACACAGAATAGAGCAAAAATAAAAAAACATCCAGTGAGCGGCAGTTCTGCTGACAGAAACGCCTTGTTGATGAGAGAGGTAAACGGACAATGGCTGGTTCGATCTGACAGAGTGGCTACGGTAAATCAGATAACCAATCAGATAGCGTCTCAGAATCCTCAACACAATGAACCTTGAGGTGGATTGGGTTCAACAGCGGAAGATCATGCCGGGCACTTTATTAAGACCATAGTTTTCCTAATAAAGTGTTCAGTGAGTGTTTGTATTAAGCCTATAATTCACCACACAAACCCCACTGTGGTCAGCAAAAGCGATGTTTATACTTGTTGTACATGAACCTGTATCTAATGTAATCTTGGAATAATTTTCTTTTGCCATGCAAAGTATTGTTCATGTTGGTCTAATTTAAGTGAAAAAATGAATTTTCACCAGAATTCATAGAGTTTGTTTGAACGCTTGGCCTTCGACATCAACATCAACAACAAAAGTTATGAGAAGCACTTATTTTGCTACCCTAACTATATACGATTGTATGCTTAGTTGTGTTTTATTATTTGCATTTAGCATTTCTGTTCCCTGTTGTCTGTAACCCATTCAGAGCAGACCTGCTACCCACCAAAGAACCACTGTTTTATAGCGAAAGTGTGTAATTTCTGCTAAACTAGTGCCACCGAGTGGAATAGCAAAACAGCTTTCCGAATACAGACCCTGTTTGCTGTTAAATGAGCAAACAGACTCACCATCCCCAATTGGTTGAGTCACTATTGCTCTGTAAGGTTTAGATGGGTCACTTAAAACAATCAGGGGAATTTTCATAGTGCCACAGAGACACAGTGTTTGCAGTTTTCGAGAACTTTACCTACAAATGGCTTATATATTATTGTTCCTATATATTAAGCTGGGATAGGAGAAAGTATTTTAACACTGAAAAAGCTACACACTTCAGCTTTTAATCATACAGCTTGTGCTACGACTGTTTTACCTGCTCCTATTGGTCAGAAGCTCTGTGCCACGGCTCCAGAAGAGAGTGGGTTTTGGCGCCGCTCGAGGTTTACACTCCATTTTAACCTGTCCTCCACGGGCAGCAGGGACCAGCTTACGCACAGGATTTAACCTGAAGTCTGGAGCCTGGACTGAAATAGGGCGATGGACAGGGAGAGCAGGGAAGGAAAGGGACAATCACACAGCGAGCCGTTACGGGAGAGGTTTAATCACAGATCACGCTAGAACTAGGGGTTAAGGCAAAACTGGGTGGATAGAGGTGGATTTGAAGTGTATTAAGGTAGATAAAAGGAGAAATATATCAATGCTTATTTACACATTTTCTAATTACAATGCTTGCAAAGCAGAAATGATTTCTCAAAACATTCTTGTTAGGGATTTGTACTAAACTCCATTTAAATTTGTAGATTTTCGAGCACAGTCAACAGAAAACAAGACGCATACTGAGTGATTGGAAACAGCAAAGTGGCTCAGATGCTCCATTTCATTCGCACAGAATCAAACTTTTAACTTACCAAACACTTTAATACTACTCTTTTGCTGCCTTACAAGCACTGCTATTTTCTTCTTGAAATGTAAATGTAGTTTATTCTATCATTTGACTTTCATGTTAAAATTCACGGTTGCAGATTTGTGTTTTTGCTCACCTTGAACGCGGAGCTCAGCATTTGAGTAAATTGTGCCGTGTTTGTTTTCGGCCACACACTGGTACATCCCTGAATCCTCCAGGGCAAGGTTACTGATCCTCAATTGCCCAACATTGATTTCAACACGGTCCTGCATGCAGGTAAGTGTAAAATTAAGAGGTAACACTTTACAATAAGGTTGTATTTGTTAACAACTCTAGTTAAAGGAATAGTTCCCCCAAAAATGAAAATTCATTTGAAAAAAAAAATATAAAAATAATTATTTCACACACCCATTTCATATCATGTCATTTCAAAGCAGTGTGGCTTTCTTTCTTCCGTGAAACACAAAAAGGGGAATTTTTTAATTTCTTCACAGGGTTTATTTGCCATATAATGAAAGTGAATAGTGAACAGAAAAGGAAAATCATGGCTTCACATTAACTGTGGCTAGTGGTCTTGCAAAGTCACTAGTCACTCATCATTTTCACTAGCCAAAATCCCCAGCCTTGCAAAAACTGATAAAGGTAACTGGAGACTGTAACTGCATGCATTTGTTTGGAAATTGTATTTGAACGAGAATGAAATAAGTATTAGCAGGACACAGACCTAATCATTTAAGTCATTTCCTGGAATATCTGAAGGCAAACATGACTAGTTAGAACAGAAGGAAAACCTTGTCAATAATGTGTCCAGAATTTATGGAAGTCCAGATTTTAACCCCTTTATTCTAAATTGTACTTTCCTTTATGAAGGTTTACCATTGTTCTTCCATTGTTTAACAGTGGTATTTATAATAATAAGGCCATAACCTCAGGTAAGAACATGAATGGCTCCTTATTACCATGGTTAAGTCAATGTCGAAAAAATAGGCTTAAACTTAGAAACCTTTAACTACAACTTTCAGAGATTTAATAAAAAGTTAAGTCTTAAAGATTCACCCAAATAGATTTAATATGAATCTAAACCAGTTACTAGTAAGTGTTACAACAGTAAAAAACATGATACATTTTAGTACGAATGATGATGTGTATTTTAAAAAGCCTTGTATTTGATGTTTGTCTCCTCATCGGTGCTTAATGCTCAGTAAGTTTTGTGGCCTCTGCCGCGATATCCTGCTAAGCCAGATTGACTCAAGTTCCTTTTGTTTTGATAAACAGCTGGTCTTGATAACCAATTTAAAAGCCCTAATAAATATTTCACATAATTATTTTGACAACTTGATCAATGGATAAATATGTGGATCTGTACATTTGAGCCAGCATAACTGATTGGCCTCATGGTAAAGTTTTTGCCTCCAATACAAAGAGTTCCAGGTTAAAATCCGCCTTAATAAAACTTTTGATTTTAATAAACAAAAAAATAGTGCATCTGTGTGTCGGTGGATGTATATATCATGAGCAGTAGGGACATCTGAAATATGTTTGCATTATGCTTTGTGATTTACTGGAATGGAGTGTGAGCTGCAGCTGCAGCGCAAGTACAGCACGCACCGGCATGCACGAGAGGTCATCGCCGCCCGCTGTCACTCTGATAACAGCTATTAATGGGAAATAGCAAACTTTCAACATCTGCTGCTACCCACACATCTACTGTGTAAACATATTTTTCTTCATTGCAAAATTTTCCATAAGATGTTTACCTATGATGCTTAACAGTTTTTTTCAGAACTCCATAAGATACAAATTTTCCTTACATCAAAAGAATATGTCAAGAAAAAATCACCTGTATTTGCGCTCAGATGCCATAGTCTGTTTAAAGGGACAGTACTGATTTAGCATGTGTTCAAGAGTATCAATGTAAATAATTGTAAATAGAACAATTTATGCATTTAAACAATAAACATGTAACATATACAGTATAAATGCAAAATAATAAATTCAGTTTCCAGATATTTATTGATGAAATATACAGACTTTAACCATTTTTCAAAAGCTAAAATGCAACCAAAATGATAAAAAAGAACTGACACAATATAATTAGTACAGTTAAAATGTTCAAATTGTACCTAGAAGGGTTAACTAGAAGGTAAAAAGGTCCCTTCATAATTAACAGCATGAGCTGAGAAATAATTTATTTTATATTTACGTTTACTGGAAATTGTAACCAAAATATACCTACAATCTGGAAATCTGTTACAATATCCAGCCCTAATTTTAAGTTAAGTGTAAACATCAGTTAGCAAGTTAAGACTTTCTAAAACTACCTGAGAGCAGAATTGTCTTAGGATAGACTGAACAACCTGGTGCTCTTTTCATTTCAGAAAGAAAACTTATATATATATATATATATATATATATATATATATATATATATATATATATATTTAAACATGTTTTATTTATATTATTTGTAGGCTTTTAGAATTTTTTTAAAAATTATATATATATATATATATATATATATATATATATATATATATATATATATATATATATAATGTATTGCTTGGTTCAAATAATATTTGCATTTGAAAATATAAAATTATAAATTTGCACTGTTAAATATCTAAAATGTTTATACTGGATATTATCCCCACTACAAACCCCAATTGGTCAGGGGGCCCTAAAATATTTCTGTGCCCGGGGCCAATATTTGGTGCTATGCCCCTGCAATCAAGTACACTCATGCTAACATGCATATGCTGCACATTCACCACTACAACCAGCAGAGGGCCAAACATGATTTCTTCTCTCTCAATATCTCACATAATTTCAGTTTATAAGAATATAATAAGAAGGTAGGTTATTCACAATCGCAGTAAATAACTTTTTATTCAAAACCCTGAGACACGAAGAGTTTTCCAAAAAAGTGTTAGCATATATCAGTCTGAGTCTTGACAGCTAGAAGTCCTGTTCAGTTCTGATAACACACACAGAGTTTGATTATGATCCAACCACAGTTGTGCGAGTGTGTGTGTGAACACTCAGTATGGCTGACCTGTGTGCTGAGTGGCTGTCCGTTACGGAGCCAGCGGATGCTGGGTCTTGGTTTTCCCGCAGCGGCACAGCTCCACTGCAGCTCAGAACTGATCTCCACCTCAGAGTCACTCATTACCTGCAGCCACTCTGGCTGGGCTGGGGAACAACAATACACAGAATTTTTTCAAAAGTCGAACTAGAGGAAGAAATACATTAATTTAATAAGAGAAGCATGAAGCCAAATTGAAGGTCCATTGGAAAATAATTACTTCTCTGTTTTCAAATCAAAAGGAGTTTTATGGTTTTTAGTCCATCTGTTTGTAAGGTCACTAGTAGCAATAACAAAGAGCAAATCATTGAGTTATTGTGCACTGACTAAAGCTTTCTGGTCAATGCACAATATGTTGAAGCATGCATACTATTCACCAGCTAATTCACCAGCTCTATTCACTAAGTCTCCAACTTGTTACCCTTTGTACAAGAACCTGGTTTTATTCTTTCAACAATACATGTATCTACTGTCGATACACTGGACAAAGCCAGGGAGAGCACATAATATTGCCATAACTGAGTCAAGTCAAGTCAAGTCAAGTGGTTTTTATTGTCGTTTCAACCATATACAGTTAGTACAGTACACAGCAAAACGAGAAGCAATAGGAAAAGCTCATTGTATAATGTAAAGTCTAAAATTTGCCATTCTCACATGTTTTGGACACTTACCTATCTTATAAAACAAGTTTATGTAATTTCAGCATTGCACATTTGTGTCTATGCCTAGAAATAGCTGACTGGTGCTAATGTTATGCCTACCCTGCACAGAGACTCGTCCTTGATGTGTCTCCCGGCCCTCTGAATTATAAACCTCGCACTCATACATGCCCTCATCATCAAAGTTCAGTTCAGGAATAATCAGGATGGGTCCTTCTGCACTGGCTCCAACCTTAGGGGATAAAACCCCATCCACCTTCCTCCAGCGGATCTTAGGAGTGGGACTAAGTGGGGAAATCAATGAAAGAGGGAAAGAGAGTAAGTTAGGGCAAAATTCTACTTTCATAGCTGTGGATTATGTTAAACTGATGCAGCAGTGTTAAAGAGGTCATGTCATGAGGAATCAAAACTTTGTTGATATTTTGACATACGCTGCTTGGCCACCACAAAGTTGCATACTGTAATATTTTGTTGGACCACCTTTAGCTTTGATTACGGTGCGCATTCGTCGTGGCATTGTTTCGACAACCTTATGCAACATCACAACATTTATTTCCATCAAGAGTCGTATTCATTTTTGGCCAAGATCTTGTATTGATGATGGGAGAGTCAAACCACTCTGAAAAGTCTTCTCCAGCATATCCCAAAGACATTCAATGGGGTTAAGGTCAGGACTCTGTGGTGGACAACTCATGTGTGAAAATGAATCCTTGTGCTTCTTGAACCACTCTTTCACAATTTGAGCCTGATGAATCATGACATTGTTGTCCTGGACAATGCCTGTGCCGTCAGGGAAGAAAAAATCCATTGATGGGATGATCTGGTCATTCAGTACATTCAGGTAGTCAGCTGACTTAATTTTATTGCCACATAAAGTTGACCAATTGAAACAACCCCAGATCATAACACTGCCTCCAGAGGCTTGTACAGTTGGTCCTATGCATGATGGGTGCATCACTTCATGCGCTTCCCTTCTTACCAGTAGTTTTTTCAGATTAGCCTCACTAAGAATGGGCTTTCTTGTGGCCACACAGCTGATTAGTCCCAATCCTGTAAGTTCTCCTTGCATTGTGTGTGTGGAAAAGTTGTTACTTTCACTATAAAACATAGCCGTTAGTTCAACTGTCGATTTTTTACGATTTTACTGCAACAAGCGTTTTAGTGATCTCCAATCACAATCATTCAAGATTTTATTCCGACCACAATTCCGTCCACGAAGCTGACGGTTCACCGCTATCCTTCCAGACTTTAATAGTGCATTGTACAGTTCTTATCTCAATTCCAGTGATTTCGGCAATCTCCTTAGTTGTTTTATTTGCTTGATGCAGGCCAATAATTTGCCCCTTCTGAAACATCTTTTATATGACCATGAGCTACATCTTCCGACATGGTTGTTTAAGAAATGAGAATCTACACACTGCATCAGTTAGGGTTAAATTAATTGTTGCCAGCTGAAACATATTAATCACTGCAATAATGATCCAATCATAGGCTCTTAAGTATCTGCTTGTCCAAACAGTGATTTTATTTTCGTTTTTTTGGCCAGGCAGTGCATGATGTACATAGTACTATAAAAACATACTGTAAGTTTCAGATCTCAAAACTTTCCTCCAGTCCAAAAAGAGCATTTATTGTTTCCACCTTGCAAACGACTCAATTTGAAATCCAACCAATAGTGACATATGAATTGTTTGATCATTTGAATATCCCCGCCTCCACAACATATGTTATAGTCGTGGTAAACTGATAGAGAGAACGGCTGAGGTACTTCAACAAAGAATGTTTTCACCAACAAAAAGAAGAGGATGTCAAGTAAAATCCCCAGACGTTGTTCTGTTACTGGTTGTGGAAAAACTGCATCTCAGCATAGCCTTCAATTATCCTAACATTAGGAATGAGGACAAAATTTTGTTCTGTAAATTTCTCTACAGATTCTATTGAGAACCATTATGATTTAGGATTTGCAAAGAAACTTATAATGTGCCAACTATATTGACACGACAGTAATGCTGGTGAGCAGGGATTTAAAACGGTTCAATGAACAAAAATGGAAAACGAATGAGATTTTTAGCAGAACGTAACCGTAAATCAGAACAAAGTGATTTTTCAATTGTTCCAGAATTAAAACATTATTTTTAAATGCTGTAAACCGGTTATAACTGGTTAATTTTGTTCAGATAATATTTTCAACTAAAGGCCAAACAGTTTACCACAGATTATTTTTGGAACTACACCACTTCTTGTTTTTTTTTATATGGGTTAGGTTGGAGTTTCTATTGTGATAAATTGCAAATTTGTTTGTTTATTTTGAAGCAAGAGGTTTATTTTGAGCTTGTTTTTCTAGACCGGATTGCTTGTTTCTCTTATGAGATCTGGCAACACTGCAATTAAATTCATTTTAATAAGAACGGTATTAACTGTTCTTTTATTTTGTTCTAACCGGTAACCATTTGGAAAGGATGCTGCAGAACTTTTGAACCGGAATGAATAAATACAGTTTTTCTCAGAACGAACTAAATGAAAAAAAATATATGTTTTTAGTCCCTGCTTGTGAGTAAGACTGTTTCTGTCTGTGTTTGTTTAATATGTAAATAATTGTATAGTCAGCTATTTTTATCTCAAAATAAATCATGTTCAGGAATCCAACGTGGAGTGGATCGTGCTTATTACAAGTTAAATTATGTTATTAAGTAAGAAGAATGCAAAACTCAGAAAGACAATGATGTAGTACATGCTAGTGGCTACCATCTCTTCTGTATTGTATCAGCCAGGACGTCTCATATGTTTGGCTGAAATGAACGTATTTAAGCAGGGAAACGAGTCCGCCAGTAGACATCACGTATTTCCTGCGTATTGACATCACAGACATCATGCGTATTGAAGTGGCCACACTATGGACACCCAGGTCGACCATCTATTACAGTTGGATGCAGATTTATTAAAATTCTGGACTATTTTCACTGTTCTCATATTTATATACTGTAGCATTATTGTATCACATATCTTATATGTCTAATAATATAAGTATTCAGGAGCAAGAGTATGCTGACTTTGTTCAGTTTTTGATTATTATTTCAGTCGGAACAACTGTAGTAGTTTGATTGCATGCTACACATTACAGTAATTGGGACATATAGCTGTTAATGACTGCCTGGACTGAGTGCTTTTTGTGATTTTGTAAATTGCTTGCATTTTTTCATTCTTTTATTCTTAGAAAGTTTCAGTACTGTCCCTTTAAACAGTTTCACAAGTGTTTTGGCAGGGGGTGTTTGCACTGTCAATGTTAGCCAATCATGACTGAAGTCTTAAAGGGGACAGCACAGAAAACAGAGTGTTTAAGACAGAGGGCCAGTGACAGGCTGGAAAAAGGTAATTTAATACTATATCATAACTGTTTTGTGCAAAAACCTTTACTAACATTATAAGTGAACCTCAAGGAAAATAATAAAGTAAAAAAAACATGACAAACACCTTTCATGAAAACTAGTAAAAGATTCAAAGGAAAGTGTATCTGTGAGTTGAGGTTGGACTTACTTGCCATAGGCAAAGCATTCCAGCTGTGTGGTCTGTCCTGCTAATGCATATGTCTCAGCGGGAAAACGCACACGGATGTTTGGGGAAGATTTTTTTAAGTTCACTATACAACAAGGGGGAAGAAAGAGCACTGTATTGTATTATCATAAATATTGGCAACAGTGCCAATTATTTAGTGAAAGACACATTTTTCAGAAACATAAGATGGTCATTCTGACAACATCAAGTACACTACATGACCCAAAGTATGTGGACATCTGACAACATAAGGCACATTTTCTCCTGAATTAGTTTTTCCAATGAGATGGTATGGTTGTATGCTTGATTTTATTCACCTGCTAATAATGGGCACAGCTGAAAAAGTAAAAATCGTTCATTTGAAAGGGGTGTCCACCCAACTGTGGTCATGCAGTCTACATGAGTTTACAGGCCAAAGCGATGCAAATGTGTTTTGTTACTTTTGCACAGTGTGGAGTATATGGAGCTTCAAACTAACCGTCAGGGTAAACGGTGAGCTGGATGGCTTTGCTGAAGATGCTCTTGGTACTGATCTCCATGTTGATAGTGGTGAAGCAGAAGTAGTTGTCTGTGTCATTGGCTCTTGCATTAGCTAGGTATAAGTTACCAGTCACCTGAGACACAAACCATCTGCCCCCCTCTGGCTGGATGAAGTTGGGAAATTCATTGATGAACCAGCGGTAGGACAGAGCTAGGAGTCAATAAAATGGACAGAAGATTTACTGTTTGCTGATTTTCATACAATGGCAGTTGATAGTGACTCACTTTAAAGCTTTATAAGGACCCAGAAATATGAATGTGACTCATGCATCATATTCCAAATCTCCTGAAGGCATATGATAGGCTTTGGTGCAAACATCCCAAAATGTAATTTATTTTAGAGTGAAAATCTTGAATTTGCCATAGCTCTTCTATATATGAGAGAAACTTGTTCACTATGGCTCATGCTTAAAGGAATAGTTCCCCCAAAAATGAAACTTATATTTTAATTTTATTCACTCCTTCATGCCATCCCAGTTGTGTAGGACTTTCTTTCTTCTGTTGAACACGAATAAAGATTTTTAGAAGAATATTCTACCTCTTTGGGTCCTCACAATGCAAGTGAATGGGTACCAACATTTTGAAGCTCCAAAAGCACATAAAGGCAGCATAAAAGTAATTAATTCAACTCCAATGGCTAAATCCATATCTTCAGAAGCTCTATGATAAGTGTGGGTGAGAAATAGATCAATATTTAAGTACATTATTTACTATAAATCTGCACATTCTGCATTTCTGCACTTTCACATTCTTCTTTTGTTTTTGGCAATTTGCATTCTTCGTGATCATCGTCACCTACTGTGTTCTGTTTCTCACCCTCACCATATCACTTCTGAAGACATGGATTAAACCACTGGAGTCGTGTGGATTGCTTTTATGCTGCCTTTATTTGCATTTTGGTGCCTCAAAATGTTGGTACCCATTCACTTGCATTGTGAGGACCTACAGAGCTGAAATATTCTAAAAATCTTTGTTTGTGCTCAGCAGAAGAATTCATACACATCTGTGATTGCATGAGGTTAAATGATGGGAGAATTTAAAAGTTTGGGTGAATTATGCCTTTAAACCTTGCAAAAGCAAAAACAGCGCAAACTCTCATGTGAACTAAGTAAATTTGCGTGTGTACATATGAACAAATAATAACTTTAATTCCGTGTTGTTTCTCACTTCATTGTATGCCTTTTGAAGACTTGAAATATGACAGATGAGTTGCATGGATTATTTTAACAACACATATTAAGGGTGTCAACTGCCACTGTATGGACATTAGCAATCGAGGCATTCTTTAAAATTCTTCTATTTGTGTTCTGCAGAAAAAAGAATGTCTGTTTGTAAAAACATAAAGGTGAGCAAATAATGACAGAATTGTAATTTTTTTTGTAAGCTATTCCTTTAAGAATGACTACAATGTTTTGCTAATTGATAATTTGTTGGTCATACCTGGGTAATGAGCAGGTGGTTGACAGGCAAGAAAGGTTCCACTGCCCTCATGTACAGTCTGAGGGCTTCTACCCTCAGGGGGGAAATCACGGAGGTCTAGAAAGCACATGACAATAATGCTATGGTGATGCGCACAATTTTCACACTCTAAGTAAGGTAATCAATTGGTTTGTACTTACAGCCAAACTTGAGATTAGCGACACGGCTAACAATGGTGCCACAGCGGTTGATGGCGAGACACTGGTATGACCCACCATCTTGCCCATGTTGCGGGTTATTGATCACAAGGTTTCCAGCGACCAGCATATAGTGTGAATCCTCTCCGACAGCTACATCTGTGCCATTCACACGCCACCTGGCAAAAACCACACACAAAATCTTATTTCAATACCCATAATAATATTGCTGTAAATTTGGGAAAACATACTAGACACAGTGTTTTCAGAGAAACTGATACAAATATTTTCTTGATATTTTTACTTCAAGTAAATTTATCAGTAAAAGCAAAACTGCATAACTGCATAAGTTTTTATCATTAAATTAATCAAGCTTATTTTTCTTATCCCAATAGCAAATTGTTTTTCTTGTTTTAAGAATAAATCTAACCAAATTTAGAGGTTTATACTTAAAACATCAACAATTAAAGACATATTCTCTGTAAACAAGTCTTATTGCCCTAAACAGTTTGTAAGTAAATTTATATTATTTTAAGGATGTTTAGAAATTTTTAGTGATAAACAAGACACAAATTATGACAAAAATGTAGTATTAAATCAAATATATTCAAAAAAAGAACATGTCATATTAAGTAATTTTGATAAAGTGTAAATTACAAAAATGTTATCCGAATACCTGTACACAACAGCAGGGCTGGCGCGAGCCTGGCAGCTCAGGGTCACCTTGCCTTCTGTCATCCCTTCTGGGTAGATCAGACTAGACGGCTGCTCCTCAAACACTGGCCCACTGTTGTGACCCGACACACACACATCCCCACCTGAAAAACCCCCCAATACAAACACACACAAGAAATATTTTAACAAACACACACATCTGCAAAAATGTCACACATCTGCAAAAATTCTTTAAGTAAAACAAATCTTTATGTTTCCTCAAGTATGAGATCTCAGTCAAACAAAACATTTTTATTTGTAATTTTTTTTACATGTTCAACCTATCTTTCATACTAGAACTCCTGTTCTCCATTACAAAAATACAGTGGTGGTACAATGATAAAGTTACGGTGCATTATCATACTTATATATGGTGTAAAGAGGTAAAGGATGGGCAAATGAGGAGGCGGGAACCGGCAGAACCTTCAACATAAACTTTAATGACAGAAATTAAATTAAAAAAAAACATAAAACACATAGATGTACACACACACACACACACACACACACACACACACACACACACGTGGCCACATATGGCTCTCTCTCTGACTTCTCTAGCATGTTTGGCTGCTTTTTAAGGTCTCTCTCAGCCATCACTGTAACAAGAAACAGCTGTTAGAAATTACGCCAACCAACTTGACGAGCCACACCACTCCCTCTCTCCCGCAAACAGACATACGACCATGCCACCATCCCCACATACCCCCACCCCCCGACTCAGGCCAGAGCAACATCTGGCCTGCCTACTCCCCCCCGTTTCTGGAGGGAGTGTCAGCCACAGCCATCGGTACTGTACTTTGTTTCCCTAAGAGTTTACCTCCTGCGATAGCACTGCCCCCAGCCCTCTGTCAGATGCATCTGTCTACAAAATAAAGGGGAGAGAGAAGTTCGGAGCATTTAAGTCACACATAAAGTACAGATTTTACTTTTAAAAAAGTCTGTTGGCATGACTCCATCCACTGGACTAGATCAGATGCCCCCTTTCTAGTGAGATCAGTCAGCAGGCTGTTTACATCAGAGTAACTAGGCACAAACCTTCGGTTGTAGCCAGCCAGCCACAGGAACTCACCTCTTTTTGGTCTTGACCTGCCCAATTGCACCATCACGAGCATCGCCTCTAATTCTTCCTGAACTACCTTTTGTTTGTGCTCAGGAAGGCCGTAGGGGCAGCTAAGACCCACCACCCCCAGGGTGGTCTCGATATGGTGCTCTATTAGGTTTGTACGACTGGGGATGGGCAAGAACATGTCTGCAAATTCTGCAACATGGCCACGTCAGTGAGCTGCGACTGTGAGAGGTGTTCTCCAGACGGGACCGCAGTGAACTGATTAGGCTTGTGATTCACCTCTGGCCTGAGCTCTGCCCTCTCTTGAACTACCGTCGCCAAGGCCTCAATGGCCGCCTCCCTCCAAGACTTTAGGAGGTTGAGGTGGTAAATTTGATGAACCCTGCCTCTATTTGTTCGCTTAACCTCATATTCGAAATATTTGGCTCACCGTGTGACCTCAAAGAGCCCTTGTCATTTGGCGAGTAATTTAGAGCTAGAGGTTGGCAGTAATACAAGGACTTTATCTCCCGGTGCAAATTCTCATAATCGTATTCCCCTATTATAGAGCCAGCTTTGCTGTTCTTGAGCTTGGAGCAAATTCTTTTGTGTTAACTGCCCCAATGTGCGTAGTATTGCTCTACGGTCAGGAATGTACTGAATTTCGTTTTTGCTCTGTGAAGGCCCCTCCTCCCAAGTCTCCCATATGACATCAAGCAGGCCGCATGGACTACGCCCATACAGGAGCTTGAAGGGGGAAAACCCCATGGAGGCTTGCAGGACCTCCCAGACCACAAATAATATTGGTTCCAATCACTTCTGAATCATGTTTTTCAGGGTTTTATTAAACTGTTCGACCAAGCGTCCATTTGCGGGTGATACACACTTGTGTGAATTTATTTAATACACAATAATTAATTCAGCTCATGTGGTGTATGTGACATAAAGGTAGTACCTTGTTCGTTGAGGATTTCTTTCGGAATCCCCACCTGGGAGATGATTTTGAAGAGCGCCTCCCCAACACTATGTGCTGAGATGTTGCACTGAGGCACCGTGTCCGTATATCACGTTGCATAATCCACCAGGACTAATACAAAGCAATATCTGTGTGCCAACCGCTCTAATGGCCCAAAGAGGTCCATGACAATTCTTTTGAAGTGGACCTCGATTAGTTGTAGAAGGCACCATGGCACTTTTAGGGTGGCCACTGGATTCACCAACTGACATTCACAGCACGCCACACACCACCTGCGAAGGCCAAAAAAATTGGGCCATTATTCGGTTGAGTGTTTTTTCCTGTCCTAAATGGACAGCCATTGGATTATGGTGAGCCACCTGGAAAAGAGTTTTCCGATGGCTCTTCAGTACTAATAACTGGGTTGTATTTTCTTTTGTTTGGGTGTCCTGCGTCATTCGATACAACCAATGTTTGATTATTGAAAAATGTGGGTATGCGAGCACGATGTTAGGGTGGAGCTGTTGACCATCCATTACTCTCACTTGTTCTAATGCGTGTTTGAGGGATTTGTCACCTGACTGCAGGAGAGGAATGTCCACTTCAGGGATCTCCCTC
Organism: Xyrauchen texanus; assembly: GCF_025860055.1. Classification (NCBI taxonomy): domain Eukaryota; kingdom Metazoa; phylum Chordata; class Actinopteri; order Cypriniformes; family Catostomidae; genus Xyrauchen; species Xyrauchen texanus. The sequence goes on from NC_068307.1 coordinate 8,861,634, forward strand.
AGGGCGGGTACTCCCTCCCTTGCGTAATTTTGACGCAGAGCAGACATAGAAGGCCCTGGCTCTGCCTCTCCCACCATAGCGTCGCATGTCACATACCGAGACATTATTTCACAGGACCCATCCACACATATTTCCCTTAATAAATTCTTAATTTAATGGGTGAGGCGGGAATTAACTGTGGCCTCTATTCTATGCTTTCTCCCCCTGAATAGTATCTCAATGGTAACCACCGGATAAGTGTGAATATCCCCGCGCACACACCGCACTTTCACCCGATTATTTGTGCCCATTGACCCATCTTGTACCAAGTGTTGGTGGATAGATGTTTCGGAACAGTCAGAATCCACCAAAGCTTGATATGTATCCCACTGTCTGCACACCGGTATCCGATACACCCCAGCTCGATCGGGGATGGCCTGTGGTGCATCATGGATCCGGACCAGATTGCCCACATCCATTACTGGACACCGGTCCTGGAAATGTCCTGGCTCCCCGCAGCTCCAACATACCGGCCCAGGCTTTGCTACCACACCCGTGTGACTGGGCTCACCAACCTGGGAGGGCTAGTGGAGAGACAGGGTTAGCAGGGAGGACAGGCGAGGGGGAAGACGCCCCAAACTGGGGAAGAAATTTGGGCATGAGACCGCCCTGTTTCCTGGGGGAAAGAAGATGGTCAGAGGTGGGGTTCGGGGACAGGAGAGAGAGAGATAAGAGAGAGAGAGAGACTCCGGTTCACTGCTTCCCGGGAATGCCGTCATGTAATCCTCTGCCAGCTGGACAGCTTCCTTCAGCGATGCCGGAAAGAGGCTCTGGACACACTTGGCCATACCATGGGGCAGCTGGGAGATTAATTGTTCAAATACCACCTGATCTATTATATCTCCAGTGCCGTGGGATCCCTAAGCCAGCAACCATTTCCGGCAGGCTTCACGGAGCAGCCATGCCTTCCCAGCCTCAAGGAGTGGAAGTGATTACGGCTCTGTTTGGGGTTCCGGCCGACCCACTGCAGGATGGCTCTCTTCAGGTCGTTATAGAAAAGAGGCTGGCTGCGGGAAGTTGTTGGGCAGGAAGTTGTTGGTCAGCATGTTGTGCTTCCGCCCACTGGTCATGCGGCCATCTCCACACCTCGGCCATCTTCTCGAAGAGGTTGAGGTAGGCTTCGGGATTGTCGGCAGGCCCCACTTTTACTAGGGTAACTGGTCGGTCGAGACGGTCGAAATGGGTTCCGACGTTGCAGCAGCAACCCCCCCGTGGGTGATCAGGCAACTCCCTCTCTCCCGCAAACAGACACATATCCAGGCCCCCATCCCCACAAGGGGCAATCCCCCTGGAGCAACCTATGACACAATGTGAGCTATTGGATCACTCTGCAAAAGGATTGAACCGGCAGCTTTGTGGTTACCATCCCAGATGTTTAACCACTACAACACATTGAATGAAAAACACAGATATAGTAATATCCATGTAAATCCTTTTGTACAGCCTCCTTTGACAGCTGTTGTACTGTGCCAGAGAAACAGTGTGGGTGTGGGGTGGGGGGGCTCTTCGTGCCAAACAAAAACTGCATATTTGTACTCAGAGTGGGAGTGTACGCTACCTGGGGAAAGTCAGCAGGGGATTCAAGCTGTCAGATATAATTACATGCACTCAGCTATTTTGACAGAAGAGAGGGTAATTAGGGAGTTTGAAAACATACAGTAAAGTCTCCAGGTAGCCGTGAATTCATCTGACACATTATGAATTGGGTAGGATATGAGTTTGTATTATATATGACTTTGCGTTTACATTTCTGTCAGTATGCATATTTATACTTTGAAATATATAGGTGTTTCATTATAGATTTTAGGACTGTGTTATAATACTGTTGTGGCAGGGCAGAGGGAAACAGAAATAATTAAAATGGGGGGGTACTTCCTGTAACAGTGTAGTTCTCCCCCCCCCCAAAAAAAAAACACTGTAAAATTTAAACGAGAGGGAAAAGGCCAACACAGAGCGGCAGTGAGAGAGAGAGAGATTAAAAAAAACCTACTCGCCAGTTCTACCGTCGCATGGTCCTTGGTCACTTCTCCACCCTCTCAGGCGGATGACAGTCGCTTCTCCCGGGCAGACCGGAGTCAGACTCACAACCTCCACGGTCAGAACACCCCTCTGTGTTCTCGGCGACTAGTGGGGAGACTACTCCACCCCTGGCAGCGGCCCTACTGCTCCAGGTGGTCGGGGAGACACTTCCATCCTCCCCTCGCGGACGGCGGACTTCCTTTGACCCCTCCACGTTTCTGGGGGATGGCAGGGCTCTCCTCCACCCCTGGCAGCGGCTCCATCGATCCAGGTGGTCGGGGAGTCCAGTCCCCACTCGCCTTGCGGACAGCGGCCGTTCACCGCGTTCGGGCGGTCGGTCTTCTTCCTCCCCCAGTGGATTGCAGCGGCACTCCCCTGGGTGGACGGCGGTGTCGAGGACTCCACGATGGGCATCCCTCCTCCTTCCCGGGCTTCGGCACCAGTGTCAATATAAATAATATTTTAATGATAACTTAAACAAAAGACAACAACACACATGACGGACATGTCCATAAACTATCTCTCTCTCGCCGCACCACCGTCTACCATCAGCCTTTATCCCTCTCTGAGGCTTAATTAGCCTGATAAGGGACCGGGTGTGCATAATCACAACCCGGCCCCGCCCTCCGCCCTGCCACAACTGTATATGTGTTATTAATTAGTTTAAATTTTTAAGGCGATGATACAGATTTTTCCTCAAGACCTGATGAAATTTCCTAATTCTCCAAGTCTGTCCTTTAAAAATCACATTTACAATGTTTGTAGAACAGCTTTCTTCCACCTACGACACATGCTCTCTATTTCTGGCTGAAAAGAAAATTCATGTGTTCATGACCTCGAGACAAGTTTATTGCAATGCACTACTGGGGGGATGTCTTACAGGCACATGGAACAAACTTCAATTGGTTAAAAATGTAGCAGCTAGATTGCTTCCTAGAACGAAGAAATATGATCATATCAGCCCAATTTTATCATCACTATATCAGAAGTCAGTTAGGTTTTTAATACATTTCTAAATTCCGCTAACTACCTACAAAGCTATGAACTGTCTAGCTCCTAATTACTTAAGCGACCTACTATCATGCTTTAATGTGTCACTTTCACTACAGTTGGAACATTCAGACTGCTGATAGTACCTAAAATAACAAAATTCTCAAAAAGAGATAGAACCTTTTCCTATTTGGCTCCTAAACTATGGAATAGCCTTCCTAGCATTGTTTGGGACTCAGACACACTCAGTTTAGGTATAGAAAACCATAGTTAATAAACGTCCATAGTTATGCTGCTTTAGTCAGGTCTACCGGAACCGAAAAAACTTCTCATATTCCATAACTCTGCTTTAAAATAAAGTGAATGGCATCTATGCTAATATTATTATATTTGTTCTATGTCTTATCCTCAGGATACATACATTACTTGACCCTCTGGGAGCCAAAAAACGAAAAATGTTAAGGCATGATTTTCAATGAGCTTTTTCAGTGAAACTGCTTAATGAGGACTCTAAGACATTTAAGACATTACAATCATTCAAACATCATTTTCTTTAAAGTGCTAAACAAATGAAAATGACTACTTAATGTGTGTGTGTGTGTGTGTGTGTGTGGTGGGGGGTGGGGGGTGAATTGATGGTGTTTATTTGCATGCACTATGTTCTTTAAGTGCCTGATTCACTAAATGAATGATACGAATCACGTTACGACACAAACATGACTCAAAATTCAGTGCTGAACACTATTTGCATGGTGCAATTCCCTATCAGTTTTGGAGGATGCAGAAGACTACTGTTATCTTGCATATTTTACTGGACTGTACCGCAATACACCACCACTGTAACTGTGACACCCAAATCTGCTTTTTATATGACGAAAATCCAGATCTCCATACTGTATGTCCAATTTTAACACTTTTCTCCAACAACGAGTTCACTGGTTCATATAGTCCTGGACTGCATTAAGATAAACAGATTTGGCATACTGTCCATAATGGAGAGGCTCGAGCACATGAATGGGCTTGAGCTCTGGGGAGGTGGAGGGATGCCTAGATGGAAAATCTCCTCGCTAACTTTGGTTTGGAGCCTTATTTAAAAAATTTACAAAAGCATATTTAAAAAAAAAAAAAAAAAAAACCTGCAACATTAATTGCATCAGGCAAATAGCACTTAGGTTTGTTAACAACATGCAATCTATAATAGGCCTAATTTACAAAGAAAGTAGGAAAACCACACACACAAAAGTTCTGCAAATGTTTAATGAATTCACCCCTAAGTGCATGTTTGTGATCTTTGATTTGTGAATTTATAATTCACAAATAGAATTCACTAGAGTGCCGCATGCATAGGCGTGTCTGTGCTCGCATGTTTGAGTGTGTGTATATGCCGTTTTGGTGAGACCCACCGGAAACTAGGGCAATGAGAGAAAGGAGGAGAGATGAGCTGAGAAGGGGAGCTGGCTCCCCAGGAGGTTTTTCCGCTCTGGGATTAGAGTGAATTTCAGTGGTGTGTTGGCTGCCTCCAGTAATAAGGATAAACAGCTCCAAACTGCCACTTAAGTTCTTTTCCACTGAACTCTATGAACAGCTCATCACACAGTCTAGTGTAGCTACTGATGTGTAATAGAATAGAAACACAGTGATTGTGTTGTTAGCCAATTTAACTTGAATGCCTGCAATTTTTGCTCTATATATATGTGTGCATTTCTTTCAATGCTCTTTATACCGTTATGCTGTTTATTTACTATAAGTAAACAATTACCCTAAAAAGTAATCTAGTTCTAGCAAAGACTGGAAAGGAGCAGTTTACACACGGAGAGACTAATGCATATTGCACACAACAATGGCAGAGCTAGCAGAAAATCTGCAGTTCAAATTAGGGCCGCAACGACGCGTCGACGTCATCGACTATGAAAATACGTCGACACGAATGAAATGCGTCGACGCGTCACATTCATTATTTACGTTTAAATATCGAGTAATGGCGGCTTCTGCTCCAGCTCATGGTGAAAATGACAATCTGGCTTTATCACATAAAGCGGGCGGTAATGCACTCGTGTGTGTGCTGGTTGCGGGAGAATAAAACGATTCGCGGGACTCCCGCAAAATAGAAATCTATAAATTGAACATCTCAAAACAAATAAATTGTCATTCATCTGTTGCACAAAAGCAACAAGAACAACTAAAACAAAATAGATAGACCCTGGCCTGTAAATCGTTTCTATGTATAACATGTTTGCAGCGTTTAACAATGTAGCCAATCACAGACATATGTGTTGATTTCTTGAACGCAATGGCCAATCAGAAGCATTTAAGATGGAATCTCCTCACCGCTCAAAATGGACTTTTTGTTCAGTGCTGAATTCTGCATACTGGCAAATCGATATAATGAAAGATTCATTGTGCAGTCAGTTTCATTGATAATAACAGAGATGTCCGCTTTTTAGGAATTATTAAGGGAGAAATCCGTCCCGCGCATGTCTCTAATGTAGACTTTAAAAACAAACAATAACGTTATATTTACATATTAACAGTAGCCTAGGCTGTAATCTAGTGTGTTTATTTATTTATTTATTTATTGTTTATTTGAATAGGGACAGGTACAAAAAAAAATTCAGAAAATGAATTAATAAAAGTTTGAAATACTAATGTAGAAGTTGTACTTATTATTTATTGGAAAGTTTGCCAATGGATAAATCGGCTAATCCCAAAAATATGCATTAGATTAATCGGAAAAATAATCGTTAGATTAGTCGACTAATCGAAGAAATAATCGATAGATTAATCAACAACAAAAATAATCGTTAGATGCAGCCCTAGTTCAAATCTGATTGGATGATTAGCCAGTCCGCCTGGTACAGAAGTCGTGTTTACCACGTACCAGGGTGAAGGAATAATAACCAAATGTGCCAAAATATGCCTGGTTAGTGGCATAAAATCATTGAAGGATAAGATTTTTTTGTATATGTGTGGGTGTGTGAGAGCGCAACAGTCTGTTCCAGAAGTAAATATCCCATTGATTTGCATCGCTAACTTAAAAACCTTTAAAGACAGACCTACCATGAGCCATCATCAGCGTTATTTCAATGTCATTATTTAAAAATGGTCTTTAATAGCAGTATTCCTCTTGAACAACTACATTCCCCATGGCCATGGAAATAAAACTGGAAGCGACTGCCCACTCCCATGATGCACTCTGAGTGATACAAACGAGACAATCTCCCTGCACTCTTAACCTACTTATATTTTTGTGTTTATCGGAATGTTTCGCATTCGGAATGTTAACTATATTGTTTTTATACTCATAATCAACAACCTAAATCAACAGTTTTATATATTCCCAAAATTATATATTCAAATACGTAATTCGCAATGCTTCATGGGATTGTAGTCTGTGCCCTCATGAAAGACGGTAAGTACACAGACTACATCGTAATATTACGATTCACCTGTTGCATGTTGGTTTGGTTCATGCTTTACAACTCTTTAATGGAGGATTTTGTAAAAAGCGTTGAAGAAATTCATGGTAAAAATACATCTAGAACCTAGGCGGATGAAAACGTGGGTGGGCACAGTTGCAGGCACACTTTATTCCATTTTATTTATCTGAGATATGTCAAGGGATGGGTGTATTGATCCTAAAATACTGTTCCTGCAGTTGTAACGATCCACATATAAAAAAATATTGATCCTTAAGTTTTTTACACAAGTTATTTTATTATTTATTCACCATGTCAATTCATGTGTAGCTTTAAAGTTAAAAAATGATTGTTCAAACATAAGCAGCAGAGCTTGGCTGAAGCAATGACAGAAAAACATAGAAACAGCATCTGGAGTTAATTCACACTAAATGATGAAACTGAATGTGATGTTTATTAAAATGGGTTTGTGTGAAGTTTTTTACAAGTTGATTTAAATGTAAATTTGTTAAAACATTGATAGTGTTCTGTAATTGTTGTTAAATGATAAACAAAAACAGAAGTTTAATAATTTTTTGTTTAGGCCGATAAATGTTGACAATTATTTTTTTAATAAAATATTCAAAATGACACATTTTATCCTCAGAAGTCTCAAAACGTTTCTCTTTAATAGAGCTAAGTTTATTGGTATGGGTGATATAGGCATTGACAGTACTTGATAGCGGATCAAAAAGAAAGGTGGCATCGCCCATCCCTAGTTATGTCTGTGAAATACTGTAATCAGTTTATATAACTTTGGTTGGACATAGGTCTAAATTCTAAATTTAGTGTTTTTTGGCGTCATTATATATAATGGATTTTTTTCCTGACAGGCCTATTATTGTCGTATGAACTATATTTGCGGTCACACTAGGCTTTGAGCATGCACATTTCTTTCGGACAATGCAATGAACCACGATATTATGTGATGCAGGAGGGCCTCTGGTATAAGTAAATAATGCATCACAAATAACAAATACTGTATAAAGTTATTTATTAAACGTTAACATATATTATCTACTCACTTTCCTGCAACAATAAAATATAAAGCTTTGAAATATTGTATTATTAATATTGGATCTTTGTATTGAGCCAAATGGTCAGCATGTGCTGTTTTGATCATTTTTGTCACGCATACTCTCCTTATACCAAACTTGAACTCACTGCAGCCGAACACAACATTTCTTTAAATGAGCTTGCGTTTTGATCTACCGCATTCAGATGCATTTGAATGGGAGTGAACGGAATAGAAAGTGTAGTGTTGCCATCCCTTATTTCAGATAAACCTGCCCCTAAACAACACATAAAAACAAACTGTAAACTGAGGTTGCTCACTTCACATGTAGGCCAGTGGGGGGGGGTTCCTAGACAGAATTTGTTAGCAAATTGGACCAGACTTTATGCAGCTACTCAAAAGTGTGGCTCAGTTAGACTAGAACAGCTCTGACTTGAATACAGTTTGAAAAGTTAATTGCATTATGAACTAAACCAGATTTGTATTCATGTTTAATAGGACCTAGATTTCTTTGACCATCACAAACACCTCTCAAGTAAATCAAATCTTTTCTGCCTAGTGATCTAAAATAACATAATGAATAATTCATCTGAATTCTTGGCCCCCCACAGATGCAAAATCCAAAAAACATGTATGCCAGACACATTACCTGCCATCAAAGTGACATGGTACATTTCAATGATGTTTCAAAAAGGAAATGGTGGAGCAGAGGGAATACAGAAAGTAACTGGGTGAGTGCTAACGAAATGTCCCAAATGGAGGAAGGGGCAAGACCACAAAGCATATTTTCAAATGGGATCATCAGTGAGATGAGATGGTAAGAGACAACAGATCAGACCATACTTACCCTGTGCATAGCTCAGAGCCAGAGAGCTGAGAGTCAGCAGACACAACAGACTCGTCATCCTGCTACTTCAACCACACCTGGATAAACGATGGAGGCCTGTCGGCTCCTGGAGAGAAAGAAAAGAAGCCAGATGACACCCCTTAAAAACATTTAAATGATTACTTCCTTTGTTGTGATTGAGGCTATAGTCAGGAGACAGTTTGATTGTTAGGAGAGCTTCCTTGAGTTGATATATGCTCATGGTTAATTTGGTTTTGTGTTTGACTTGTGTAGAGACATGTTTCTGCAATCATTTCTGTGATGAAAAATAGGAGATAACTTTAAAGGAATAGTTCAGCAATTTTTTTTTTAATTCTGTCATTATTTACAAATTTTCATGTCATCCCAAATCTGCAAGACTTTCTTGTTTCCATGGAACACAAAAGGTGAATTTTCAATATAATTAAAGTGAATGAGGACTGGGGCTGTCAAACTCTGAATTAGCAAAATAGGCACCAGAAAAGCATGATACAAGTGCTCCAAATGACTTGTGAATTATATTCCAAGTCTATTATAGTCACCCTATAACTTTGTGTGAGAAATAGACTGAAATATAAGTCTTGGAATATAGTGCAAGAGTCATTCGGTCTACTTTTATGGTGCATTTGCATCCTTTTTTAAGCTTTTGGGGCGGCTGTGGCTCAGGTGGTAGAGCGAGTCGGCCGCTAATCACAGGGTTGGCGGTTCGATTCCCGGCCCACGTGACTCCACATGCCGAAGTGTCCTTGGGCAAGACACTGAACACCAAGTTGCTCCCAATGGCAGGCTAGCACCTTGCATGGCAGCTCTGCTGCCATTGGTGTCTGAATGTGAGTGTGAATGTGTGTGTGAATGGGTGAATGGGACACAGTGTAAAGTGCTTTGTAACCTCTAAGGTTAAGAAAGGCGCTATATAAGTGTAGACCATTTCCATTTCAAACTCTTCAAAAGAGAAAATCAACCTCAACCGCATGTAATTTCAAATCCATGAGTGTATGTAAACGATGGCAGAATATTCACTTTTAGGTTAACTAATCCTTCAACAGCATGGGTTGCAAACCTCTTATGTGACAAAGAAAAATGGAGCCTGCTATCTTGAAGGAAACTCACCCATTAAAGAAAATGTGAAAATAATTATTAACTACAGATATTTGTGTATTCATTAAATCATGTCCTTTGTTGAAGCACTGTTCTATTTAAATCCACAGAGCTGAGGATATTCATAACAACCCCATCGAAACCAGTGTGAGGATGCACAGCCAAATACGTTTTATTGGCCACAAATGGTCAGTTATTCAGCATCTCTGACTATCTCAAAACCAGCTCTACACTGTCATATTCACCCCTCCCTCTCCATATTCTGTCACCTGCAGATGCATGCTGCAGAGATGGGGCTAATAAAACATTGACAAGCAACTTCTGCTAAATTGATAAGAGAGCACCAAGCAGCAGCTGTTTGCACTGAAGCACTCTTCACTATCCGGTCAACACATCTGCTTTGGGTCTGCAGAATTGTTTCCTCTACAGTGCAACATAACCCCCAAGCCCTGTAATTGGCATCTTTTCCTGGCCTGCATGGGCTGCAGCTCAGTAGATCCAGTAAGCCAGCCGAGATTGCAGGCAAAGCTAAGAACCACAAAGTGTCAGCTCAGAAGTGCTGTTTGTGATGTGTTCTTCAAAAGATCGTCCCTCTGGAAATCTCCAAGCATTCGATTGAAGAAGCACAAACAAGAAATAAAGGTGCCTTCATCAGAGAAATTCCTTAATTACAATCAAACAAAACATTGACTGCCACCTGACTGCATTCGTTCTGTTTCATCTGTGTGTGTATTGATACTGCTTTGCTGTGTTGTTACAGCATTTTCAAGTTCCTTTAAGCGCACACTACAAGACAGAAGCTTGTCACACTTTGATGTTTCGTCTACAACTAGTGTGCGACAAAAAGCACACTAGTAACTGACACCTTTCTAGTATGGCCACTAGTGAGACGTGTTTAAAATCTGGCAATCTTTCTTCAGGTTTTTGAGTTTCACATGCATTTATTATCAAGAGTGACGACCGGTTTCTATATCCTGAGGATAACTGTACATTTTCAGACCACATTTTTGGTAAATCCGTGCTGAATTAACAGAACCACAATTTGTCTGCTGTGTTTTTCCATGTGGTGTTGTGCCAGTCAGTCACAGAGATGGAGATATGAGCTGTCATATGAAGATAGGGTGCTTTCACGCTTGATTGCTTGGACCGAACCCGAGTTTGTTTCCTCTCCCTTCCGCTGCCTCCACTGGTCTCTGTTCACATCATATTATTTGGGTCCGAACCACGGTCCGATGACATCATCAACGTGAGTGCAAGTGGCAGCTGTTTACCACTTTAACTAAGTAACTACTCGAGAAGTTGTCACTGTGTTAAGTATTAATGTTTGTCTCTTTGGAATTTCCATCCACAGAACAACACTTGTAATGATGTGATTGATTTGAGCATTTGTCCACCGCGAGTCCATGGGAGTGTTGCAAGAGATGTGAAGAATGTGAGCTACTCTCTTAAGGATATTTATTTAGACACAAGCCAGTATGAGAAATGCATTATACCACAATAATTGTGATCGCAAGCCTGCAAAGACGCAAATTATACATCATCACAAGCATTTCACTTCCGCAATTTGGTACGGTTGTGTTCATATCAGCAGTGAACAGTACAAGAGTTCAAATGAACCATACACCAGACCACCTTTTCAAGCAGACTCGGGTGTGGTTCGCAGGTGCGCACATTAAGGGAAAATAGCGTTCACATTATCTTAATGAACTGAACTTTGACTTCATTCAAACCGGGGTGCATTCAAAGCCACTGTTGGTTGATTAAGATTTAAATGAATAAAACTGTGACTCCATTGAACATGTCTGTTTAATAAAGTGGTGCCAATGACCTACTTTTTCCAACAAGAAGTGATGTAGCATCAAAAAACACAATATTTATATTTCTCATATTTAGGGTTAGAAAGGCTTAACATTTAAGTGGATTGGTTAATTCTTACGTCTCATGTAAAAGAACCGGTTAAAATAAACAACTCTCCGATTGACTTACGTTCACTTCATGTTAGTGAATCGGTTTGTTTGGACAGTTAATGTAAATGAACCAGTTCAAACACACATTGATATACTGTAAAGTTGATAATGATTACACAACAGAAAACAAGAAACTTGAGTCTTTAAATGTAGGCAGGCCTTAAAGCGTTTCTCTTGTAGTGTGCTCTGGCAATTAGCAGTTCACAAAAAATGTGCTGGCTAAAAGATTCTGAACTACTTGATGTGCATGCCCTGCTAGTGGTGTCCATGTCATAATGTGTGGGCATGCAGATCTGGGTGGTACACCAGAGTAAATGCTTGTATGTGAAGGAGAAGGCAGTTTGTCATGGAATGCGCAAATTGCCAAAGCTACAAATTCACATATACAGTAAAAGGTCACACACAGTAAATCAAAGTGTAACAAGCAACTCAAACACACACATAGAGCTAATAAACTTTCTCTGCAGTCTGCTCACCATGCCTACTATATACCATACAGTAATCTCTCAGTACTTTCTTTTCTCTATAAAAAGTCATATTCCTTGTAAGACTCAAGGACTGCCTCAGGCAATGGAGCTTTACTGCTGCCCTGACATCTGCTAATGGGACTAAGGCCCCCAAAATGGATTTTTACCAGCAGGTAGCCTGTTTAAGTCAGAAGTCTGTGTAGGGACTTCACAAAAACACATCTAAGGAATTTTTGATTAGTCTACATATCTCCTTCAGGTTCTCTCGGCTACCTTCTTTAAAATGACTGGGTTATGCTTTCTTAAAAGGGAAACACAAGAAAAGAAAGAAACACAGAAAGTCAAATTTTTCAAACAACCAAAGCATTATTTTGGCTGATACAGTGAGAAATATCTATAGGGACAAAATATTCTCAGAGCCCATCAAATTGGTATTCAGTGAACCAATCCAAGCCTGATCTAAACTGTATGGATTAGCGTCCCCAAGTCATGGCCTTGTCACTGAATAAATATTCAGTGTTTGCAATCCCAGTTTGCAGATAAAGTTAGAACTTGATAGCTGGGTCTACAACCGCAGTGGTGGGTGGAATTATAATGATGATTCACACTGGAAAAGCACATTTCTATTCTTTGCAAAAAAAAAAAAAACAAATGTCAAAAAACTTATTTGGAAACTATATTGGTTTCTGTTTACTGCATTGCATTAAATGTGTCTCTTTTTCCAATGCCTAAGGACAATTTCTTTTTCATATACTGTAAGTATCAACTTTGTTTAAACAGGAGAAGTAAAAAAATAGAAATAAATGAGACAATATTTGATATGCAGTACGAGTAATAAAGTGGAAAGCAAATCCCAAATAATTTGGTCTCAGAAGAGTTTGATCGTATTAAGTTTCTGACTTTTGGTATCTTTGCAGATCTGAGCACACACAGTTTGAGATATTGTTGAGATCACTTATGTAACTCTAGCGGAGATGCATGTGAGATTTCTAGGGTATTTTTCCTCAGTAGGTGCTCCCCATTTTATCTCATTTCTGTCTAGGCGAGGAGAAACAACTGAGTTTAAAGAGAGATCTGTTTTGTTGGTATTCTCTAACAAGAAAAAATAATTGTGAGTTATTCCATACCAAATCTAAAACAATCGGTCAGCTGGTTATGTAAACAGTGGTGATTCGACACCGTGGGCATCCTTTAATTAGTATTTATGCCATGATTAGCAGTTTGTTGTGATTGTTTGCTTGGTTGCGCAGAGCAATGAGTCATCTCCTGTGACTGTTTGAACAGTGACACAAAGCTCGAACCTATTGTTTTCACACTGAATATCTTGGGTACATTAAATCCAATCATTATAATGACTATGCCATTAAGTCTAGAGTCTATGAACCAAGAGAACAAAGCAGAGTAGTGAGCATAATTAAACTTTAAACAGCAATGTGTAATTAACAGATACTACTGAGTTTACTTAAGCTGATATTGAAACCAGAAATGTAACAGAAGGCAGCACCTTGTTTATTTCATGGGTTTTCAAACTTTGTGATGCCCTATACTAAAAAATAAAGGCAGATATATTTTGATATATAAAGCAAGCTTGATATTATTAAGACAACATGTAGTTTACAAACTAAATTAAGACAAATTCAATAATTGGCCTTAATATTGTCATTGTGCTTAAGACAAAAGAAAAAACAACAACAGTATGAGCCGGCACAAATGCCGGAACCGTGACAGTTCGTCATAACACAGTGTCCCGTTTTAGCTTATCGCCGCCCGACTGGCCCACTGAGAAAAGTCCTGGTTCTCCCTATGGCCAGTCCATCCCTGTGGCACAGTAACACTGGCACAAGTAATACACACTGATGATTCAGCATCACACAACATATATAAAAAATATATATATATATTTCATATTATCTCATATTATCCCCCACTACCTTTTTGAACTGTTGCCTTCTGGCCGGCACTTCAGAGCTCTGAACACCAGAACCGTCAGACACAGGAACAGTTTTTTCCCTCAGGCCATCCATCTAATGAACTATTAAATTGCCCCATTGAGCAATAATTATGTGCAATACACAGTTTCATTTTAATTTATATTATCCAACTTATCCACTTCTGCCATTACATTTACATTTATGCATTTGGCAGACACTTTTATCCAAAGCGACTTACAGTGCACTTATTACAGGGATAATCCCCCAGAGCAACCTGGAGTTAAGTGCCTTGCTCAAGGACACAATGGTGGTGGCCGTGGGGTTAGAACCTGTGATCATTCTGATTAACAGCCCTGTGCTTTAGCCACTACGCCACCACCACCCATTACTTACATTGCTCTGTACATAATATACAGGTTTTTGTTCTTTATATAACAGATTGTATTAGATTTGCACTACGTGTGTGTATGTGGGTATGTATGAAGCTGAGTGTATGTGCGTATACTGGTATGTATAATTATTTATTTTGTGTTCTTTTTTGTTTTCAATTACCTATGTCTTGCTGCTGTTTTTGGTATTGTTGTATTGTTGTTGACTGGAAGCTCCTGTCACCTAGACAAATTCCTTGTATGTGTAAGCATACTTGGCAATAAAGCTGATTCTGATTCTCATTCTGATTTAAGTCTTGCATTCCCAATATTTCACCTAGCTGTCACTCACTGAAGCGTCAGTAATCAAATTAAATGTTAAATGAGGGTTTGAGTGCTGCTATAAAAAAAGCAAAGAGCACAGGTCTTTATCTTGAACTAAAGCCTAAAAAAATAATGGTACTTAATATGTGAATGATTTGAGAGTCATAATTATTTTGAGCATATATCTGCTGGCAGTTTTCTGCTTGAGTGTGGCGCATAAAGAAAACTACACCACCAATTTAATTGAGCTTGTATAGAACAATGTGTCCAGGGCATATACTGTATACTGAGCTGTCACCTACAGGCTGGTATAATTTACCTTTGGACTACCTTACTGTCACAGTCGCTCTAATTGGTGCCAACACAAGGGACAGGAAAGCACAAACAGACACAGGGGAAAAGTGCTGAGGTTGGGTACAGCATATGGCCTTAGACAGCAGAATGACAGCAAGTGGTGAAGAGAACAGTCAGCTTGAAGAGCTGTTTTTGCTTGACTTTCATGGATATCTGAAACCAGATCTCCATAGCTCAGATTTCACATTTTCGAAGATCAGTACTAAATTGAGACACAATTGTTGTGAATTTGCTTCATCCAAATGACAGATATAATTTTGCAAAGCCTGAACCCTACCAATTGAGTTCAAACTGCACTGTGGTGCCTCTGCACTGTGAAGGTCTTTTCTGGTGTGCCTCGCATATATGCAATGCTAAAAACAACACATAAATTGAGGGCAGGAAGGATGCCTCATGTTGGAGACCTTAAGACACATAATAAAGACATAATAATGCATACCAAGGTGAAAGAATGGTTTGCTGCACTTTTCCAGTCTTGTAAGGCTGGTCTGTTTGCTGGTTTTAGAGGGGTTCTGGGTAGTGTACCAGATGGCTGATAAGCTGTTTTTTTTTTCCATCAGAATACGCACTATAATATATACATTATGCATACATTCAGTACATAAAACTACAGCAGCAGCCTGTTCAACCCCTGTTTCAAATGTCCTGATGTGTATCCATGCATTTAATGGCTCTTCATTCCCTCCTCTGGCCTGCAGATACATAAGGTAGTGCCAGTGTGGATACCGAAGGCCACGGCCATGTATCAAACTCAAGAGAGAGTATAAGAGGGCGAGAGACCTGAGGAAGACAAATAACCTCATGCAGACCCTCTGGCCCTCTGGTAACTGCAGAATTAACAAGATAGTCTGTGAGTGTTGACAGCCAGCCAATACAAAATGCTTGGCTTTCTTCATAGAGGACAATGATATGCTTGTCCTTTTGAAAGTTGTTTACATTAAAACACAAGAGTTATGGCTCCAATATACTGACGGCAAAGTTCTTGTTTGTTCTTTGCTCAGAGCTAAAAAGGTTGAAGAAATCTGTTTGTGACGATTCGGACACTGCCATCACACTGCTGGGGCATTTAGAAGAGCATTTTAATTTGAGACGCACACTGACAACAAAACCAATGAGACATTAAAATTAGTTATCAATTACAAAATTCTATCAATTGAATTCACATGAGATCAGTAAAAGAAGCTGTTTTAACCACTCAAGAAGCTGATTTTTTTTAAGTAATATATATATGCAGCCGATTTTGTGTAATTTATCATGTGTACATTCTGCATTCTTGGTGCTAATGCTAACACGCTATTTGTGGTTATAATATTCACCGTTTATCTTCTGTTATTGTATTTTTATGATTCATTTTGTGACAAGAATCCACATAAGATAATAAAAATAGTTTTTAATCCTTTTTTTTTAAGAATTACATCCATACTACTGCAAAGGTGTATAAAAGGGTGGCATCTCTTCACTCCAATGTGTTCATATTGACTAATCTCGACTGTGTGAAAAAAAAATATATAATGGAAAAATGTGTAGGCATGTTGGTGGAGCACTTGGTCACTGACCATTTTGTTTATTATCCATTAAAGTACATTTTTACAAAAGTTTGTGTCAAATACAGTAAGTGTTCATTTCAGCAGTTTTGTGTGCTTCCCGTATGCTTTTATTAAAATTATGTATAGGGAAAAAAGTGCAGAAGTAATACAACAATAATAATACAATAAGACAACTGGTGCCAATCTCACAGTGAAGTGCAATAAGACCAATTAAAACAGATGAAGCAGGATACTGTAGACGGCCGTACCGAGGGAGACAGCAATTACGATGCCCAGTGATTTCAATTGAAGCATGGCTTGTTCTCACCCTCAGATACAGCATCTGCAGCAGGGCTGCTTGGAGGAGAACAATGGCTCCTCTATGTCCCATAAGTGCTCATTGCAGGACACAAAACAGAGGCTCATCTGTACTGGAGCACTTCACAGTAGCGATCAGAGAACTATTTACCACCTCCGCTGTGACATACAGGCCCATCCATTAATTCTCATACCCAGATCTCAACGAAAGCTCCATAACCCAGCAGATGTGGTGGTTTTTGACCTTTACCACCCTCTGAAAAAGACATTTGGCCTTCTGATCTCTGCCCTTCCCAGTGAACTATCCCTCTCTATTTGATCAGACATTTTATTAGCAATCCTGTTAAAAGCTGGACTGTGAATTCTGGACTGCTGAAGGCACTCATGACCTGGATAAGTGCAGATCAGGGTTAAGTAAGTACACACTCTTGTGGATGAACGCACTATTCAAATATATGTGACACTTCAGTTCAGATTCAGTTCAAGGATCATTTTTCAGCAGTTTGACATGAACATACTTCCAGCTCCCATACTAATATCATTTTCATTTCACATTAACACAGATTCTCAGTTCACTGTGGATGCAGCTAATTTTCATTCTCATCCATGATCTAAGAAAGGACTACTGGGTCATCTTCATTAAAAAAAAATTTAAGAGTAGTTTTTCAAGTATGACTTTGGGTTAGTGTTTGTAATTACTGAAAAATAATCTACCTTGTTTTTAGCGCAGGTTTCACAAAGATTCAACATTCTGAAGAAGTTCAGGCTGCAAAGAGGTGACTGTTACATTGTTTCACATGATTCCAGATTGTTCTGCACCAAGCAAAGTTTTGGAGCTTGATAAATGGAAAGCCAATGTTTTTTCCTTCTGCTGTAGTGTGCTGAGGGGTCTTGTTAAAACGGCATGTTTACGTAAAATCCAGCCTATTTCAACAATACTTGCTTAGAGAAGAAATTATAAAGAGAGTGAGCGATTTGGGGTTCAGGCTTAAAATATGACGGTGCATTTTGGGCCGGGTAGGATCGGGTCACACTGTCTCAGTTACGGGTTGGGTTTCATTGTAATGCCCACAAACATACAGTTGGTCAAATAAAGTGCCGGGCCAGCCCCTTCTAATTTGGACATGTTGAGGTTAACTGTATCTTCGCTCTACTAGACCTATTTGAAACCAGCCAATCTCAGGTAACACCTCAGTTATTCTAGAATTCCTAATCAAGTCCATTTTATCTTTATAGTGTTTTTCACAATACATGTTATTTTTACATTTGGGTAAGAATGCAATAAACGCATTAAAACTGTACAATATAAACTTGTAAAGTTGTCAGCTTGAGCTGTTTGTACCTGATTTGACCTTTAAAATGTATTTTAATAGTGCAACACAATATAATGTCAATTGATTATGTTATATTAAATAATACTGTATTTGATTTGAATGAAGGTTAATCCTCCATAGCAGAACCAGACCCAGCATAGCGGAATTGCAATGTTTGTTTAAACAATACTTTTTTAAAGTATATATATATATATATATATATATATATATATATTTTTTTTTTTTTTTAACTAACTGTATTGGTGGGAAAATTGCATATTGAATGTCACAGATTTTCCCATAGACTGTCACTGTTTTCTGAAGTCACACATATTTCACCACAAAACAACATATCCTTAAAAATCTACATTTGTATAACCAGTAGCCATCTAAAAACAATATCAAAGAGGGGAAAAAGGGTTTCTAAGCTTAATTAAGATCTTATCACATTTAATATACATTAAAAGTTTTTTGACTACTTTTTTAGTCTCTAGTTTTGAGATATGAGTAATTTAAACAATCATATTTGCTCTGCAATATGAACAAATCCACATTTACAAGGTTGCCTGCATAGTTAGAAATAAGAGAGAATAGAGGTTTATTGATTTTCAATGTATTTTAGGTACTAAAACAAATCGCATGGAAACCATAATATTTTGAGGCAGAAAATCAGTTCTTGGCACTAAATAGCATTCAATTGCAACAGATATGATATAGACCGGTAATCAAAAGAGTAGACGTGAAGACTAATCAAGTATAAATCATGAGTGGATAATCTTGGGTCTCCCATTATTACCCAGCCTATCCAAATCTGCTCAATCACTCAACCTCATCTCATTCCGAGCCCAAAGAGATATTTTGAATGTTTCATGAGGCAGTGTGGATATAGCACACGCCCTCATTCCATGACATACTGAAGCTATATTTACATGAATTATTTTACAAATCCTTCTAGGTCATACGCCGGTCAAAATCACAGCTTGATTGAATCAGCATCACAGTGTCCAAGAGCTGCTGGTGTAGATTTCTGAAACACATTATTCTCTCTCTCTCTCACTGTTTCTCATTTATGGCTCTGGTCGAACACCTGAGCACACTGATCAGGCGGCTTGTAGCCACAGGCAGGCCAGCATTAGCAGTCTGCTGTGTGGTTTTCTACAGTGCTTCACTGAGCTTTAATTTGCTGCTGCTGCTCTGTCTGTCAATTTCAGGTTTAACCCCTGGCCATGACTGTCCCCTGCCTTCAAAACAACTTTATATCACTACAACCATCACCAATGCCTGTGTGAGTCCATGACCATTTGTGTACTACCTTTATTGCCTTGTCCAATTTTCTCTGCCTTTTCCAAGATCTGATTGGACCAAAATCAAAATTCAGACAGGTCATGTTCAAATGGCACAGTCATGCTTATTAAATTAAACATCTGTAAAATATGTTTTAGTGCTTCGAATAGTATTGAAAAACAGGCAGGCAGAGATGTAAGAGATCAAATCCAATTCAGTGCATACGGTCAGGGTCTAGCACAAGGAAAACACTGAAAGAAAGTGGGGGGAAAAAAGAGTGAGCACAAAGTCTCAAAGACGAATCAAAAGCAAAAACACTGAGATGCATAGTACTTCAATTGGAGCCAAAACTTATCAATCAGATTATACTGATAAGAACAGAAAAATACCCCAACACACGAAGTCTCTCATTCCACTGGGCTGAGTCACAGAACAAGGCGGTTAGTATTGGACACACTGACCTTGGTGAGCTTGGTATGATTATGTGCATGCTCAGAATTTATGAATTGAAGCAGTTTGTTACGGCACTAAATTCAGACTGAGGCCTACACTCTTTAATCTTTACAACATGTTGCTGAAGAAGATTTAATTGCAATACAGTACATTTTATTGTTTTCCTTTCAATGTAATATTTAAACTTCCTGAACACTGGAACAATGTTTCGGGGCTACAATACAGACATATCATATTCCTATATAAA